>NC_056725.1:1908586474-1908793974 GCF_019279795.1 Protopterus annectens
CAAATTATATATAGCCCAATATGTCTGTAATAGAACAAGATACCTATTTATCTGTTTTTATAAATGGATGAGTGAGCTGGTCTCAACATCAGTTTTGATCACATTAAGAGGCATACATCATGAAGTATAATATTCATACATATTGATCCAGAGTACAGTATGGCAAGCATTTCAAAGAATTCCAACAAATATTGTCAAAGCCAAAGGAAAATGTGTTAATACTAAGTGGCATGTAAGACAATGAATGATTAAAATAATAAACTAATTTACAGTTTTATGGTCATACATCTGTCATTCCAGATTATATTTGCAAACTGTAATGATTTCTTAAGGTACCGACAACTTAATCCCAGAAAGTTTTGCTCTTTCTATGCAATGGTAAAGCACTACTGATTTGTTTTGAGGGGGCAATGTAAGAAAAATCTCTTCCTCCATTAAATGTAATATGTTTCCTGTGGTCTCTCTAAACTCAGCTCTTTCAGTGTGATTTCATTTAGTTAATCAATGACCAGCACCTCAAAGACAATTCAGTTGAGCCTAAATCACCGAATAAGGAGCCCACTGCATCTAGTATAACATTCCCTAAGTTATATTAATTCAACCAGAGGGTTAGTTATATTAACTTAAGGGTTAAAGATACACTTGAAGGATGCAGATTGTTATTTTTCTAGAAGAGAATTGTTAATGGGGAGCATATTCAGTCTTGAGGCCTTGAACTAATGAGCGTTTAAGCGTTGTCTCTCCATGATGTAAATTATATTTTATTCAGTTTAAGATCAAAATGAATATGGTGGGTGAATGACATTGATGTTGATATGAAAATGTGGCAGTATTTGTGTTCAAGTTTATATGTTAAAGTACTACACATCTATAAACCCAAGAGCACAATGGGTCAAAACCTCTATAGCTACCACCCTACCATCTCCTGGAATTAACTCCCATTGGAAATTTGATCACTTAATCAACCAAATATATTCAAATCAGCTGCCAAAGACTATCTAAGAAGCCACTGAATATGTCGATGTACTCACTCCCCTTAAACTGTCATCCTCTCTGATTTTTAGTACTTTGTCAGCCTTTTACCTGTGCTCTTAACTTTTAGTGCCATATATCTTCCTCCTCTTAACTTGGTTATTACGTCTAACTCTGTCTTAGAATACATCTGTATGCTTTTCTCTAGTGACAACTACCTGGCTGTATGTACATTCTTACCTCTTTTTCTTCCTTGCTCATAGTTTGTAAAAGTAATTTAAACTCAATCACCCTACATATTTTCTAAAATTGTACTTTTCCCATCTTAGAACTTTAATATTTCCTCCTGTTTAATTTCAACTCAGGAATTGTTAAAGTCTTCTTGTTTACATATTTTTTAATGTTAAAAATGTATATGCAAATGTTATGGAGCTTTTCTCCCTGGGCCTAAGCTGAAAAGGGCTGTCAACCCAGCCAGACAAACCCAGTCAATACATGTAAAATAAATAATAAATAAATAAATAAAATATTGAATAGTAAGCATGCATCTTCAGAGACAGGATAGTTTTCTTCAGTGAGAAACAGTGATGTCTAAAGCCGGAAGATAAAGAAACAAATCTACAGTTTCCACTAAGTGTGGTTTGCACTTTTCTAGTGTTATTGGTATTTCATGAACAAAACAGGAGCAGTTCATATGTAAGCCAAATTCTAAGTAATGGATAAGAGCACCTTCCCATTGGCAAGATAAGCTTTGGGACACAATTAGTAGTCTGTTATCAGGTTGGTTGAATTTCTTGTCCAGAAGATGCAAAATCACAATTGGGGAGATGCCTGTTCAGTTTGTTTCATCTGCATTCACCATAAGCTTTATGTGAAATGTAAGGCCCATTTTGTAGAAAGAGTGTACCTGTAAGGTTGTAGATCTTAAAGAGATCAGAAATAAACAGAAAAAGACTGCATATTTGTCAAGAATGTTGTCTGTGGTTCATGACTCATGATTCTTCCAAAACCAAACAGGTATTAGATATCTTGACTTTGACTATGAACAGTCCTACACAGCCATCACCAAAGTTAAAGTATTTAATTTATAAGCAGTCTGTCGTTACTCAAATCAAAAGTTTAAGGTCCTCAAAATCTGCACCAGTAAGAAGGTAAAGGCATTATTATTCAATACGCAGTGCAAACTTGATAGGAGAACAGTGAAGGTACAATAGTTGTAGGAACTGATAATGTTTTCTGTAGTTTCTGAAACCTCAGAAAGGGTAAAATCAGAAAATATTAAGCCTCCATTAACTGCGGTATGTGATTCTCTTTACCATCTCATAAAGCAGAGAGATACAAGATTAGTTTTATTTATTTTGCATATTGCATGAAACTGTATTGTCAACTTTGGTTCACTTTATTACCGTTCTGTTAGCATTAGAATTAAATGATAGATATTTAAGTAATGTGAACATGTGTGTATATAAGCACGTGCGTGCATTTCTGTGTGTGTGTGTGTGTGTGTGTGTGTGGGTGTGTGCGTGTGTTTGTGTGTGTGTGTGTGTGTGTGTGTGTGTGTGTGTGTGTGTGTGTGTGTGTGTGTGTGTGTGTGAGCGCGTGCATGTGTGCATGTGTGTGTGGGAGGGTATCTGCCTGTAAATACATGAGAACGTACAGAAAAATACTTCTTGATGCATATTTTAAAGTGATAAAAGCTAAGGAGGGCATTCAGAACATTGTGTTCTGTGTAGCAGGGCTGTTATGCAGTAAAACAGCATATGAAACCCTAGGTGATTCATAGAAATCAAACACAATAAGATAAGACCTGATATTCGATTTGCATGTACTGCAAGGTGTAATCATAAAAACATACTAGAACCAACACCAGTAAAATACAGAAGCTTGTTTTCTTTTTGGAGTTATGTCCTCAACCTACGAACACAGCACATCACATCCCGACTTGTATTTCAATCAGCTGCTGCTCCCCATGATTAAAAAAATGTCCAAACCTTCTATATTATAGCGGAGTCAGGATCACTATGGGACTAGATTTCATCACGTTATACCTAAAAATGATTCTTTAGAGTTTTTTGACAAAAATGGTATTTGAACTAACACAACATTAATACCATGTTACACAGGTTAATACCCACAAATCAAGAGGTCAAACTAATTTAGCCAAGTCATATAATCAACACTTGCAAATACCTGGATTTATTAATGGGTATTGTTAGAGAGGAAAATTTGTCTGCTATAGTCCTTAATTACATGTAATCAATTTCAAATGAACAAAAGGACATTGCCAGTTTACACTATTGCAAACTATACCATCAAAAAAGCAAGTTCAGCAAACAAGGAGCATTGGGACTTAGTTATAAAACAAAACTGCCCACCAATTAAACACCTGAGGAGAGCCCCAATCTGTAAAATTAAATTCTGAGTGAAAAACAGTATATACAATGACATGTTGACTATTTTAAATACTATTTGGCTTTATGATGAAGTACAGACGGGAACTGTTTGCAGAAGAAACTGCACACAAATCTAAGTAAGCAGGACCTGCCTTATGGATGGGATGCTTGTTTAACTATTATCATGTTTATCCCAATATCTTTTTGAGTATAACTGAGCAACATATCATTGTTTTCTGCAGAGTCAACAGATAGATCTTTTTGGTTAAAAATAACTGCAGACTGAAGCAGTGCGCAGCTTGTTCATCCTATTTATTTATTTATTTATCTCACGAGAATGTTTTTTGGTTGACAAGTAAAGATAAAGCACTATGGATAAGGATCCAGAAACCAGAAAGTACTATAGCCATATTTTACCAGAATTAGTTCAGTTTGATCCAGAAACCAGAAAGTACT
Source organism: Protopterus annectens (assembly GCF_019279795.1). Classification (NCBI taxonomy): domain Eukaryota; kingdom Metazoa; phylum Chordata; order Ceratodontiformes; family Protopteridae; genus Protopterus; species Protopterus annectens. The sequence goes on from NC_056725.1 coordinate 1,908,590,296, forward strand.
ATAGCCATATTTTACCAAAATTAGTTCAGTTTCACTTTGGCATATCCAAACCTTTCAGCACATTCTCAAAACATTCATGTTTATACAAAATGCATATCTAAAACCTTGGATTAGCAGTGAAATATACTTATTAGCTCAACAAAGGAAAAAGCCAAATACCATTTGATATTGAATGGTTTTTGCCTTATCAAACTGAGTTTTTTTTAAGTAAGTGACTGTCATGTTATGGCTAGTGACTAAAATGTCTGTTTTTCTTAATGGAACTGTAAATTTTCAGGAAGAGTTAACATCCTGATAGAAATTAATGAATTTTCTGTGAGTTGAAATTAATTGGATTTATGAAAGCATTCCCGTTGTGGATAATATCTTTATGAGTTCAGAGGGAAAGAATACAAGTTCAGAATCTGTTTACTTAGTTAAAATGTGTGGTGGGGAAAGCCCCATTCATTTCTTCATGCAAGTTTACTGGTCTTTAAAATTATGACAGTAAATACAGGGTACTTTGATAACATCTTTACTTTGGGACAGAGAGTGAGCTAGCATTAATTTATAAGCAACTGTAGTAAGGATTATCTGATACTCTTTTACTCAACAAAGCATGAATGTCTGAGATATAAGTCATTAAAACCAGGAGACCAAAAACTCATTCTACCAAATGCACAAAAATCCTGAACACACTACTTTGAGTGGACATCTACACAGCAAAGTTCTAACACTGATTTTATCCCTATAGTTTAATAATTTTAAACACAGCAGCAGCAGCAGTGATTTGGAGGAGAAAGTGTGGTTGCATAAGTCCTATGCACATGAACTGTTTTACCAAAAGAGAAAAAAGAAAGAGGGGGATTAATTGGCAAACAATCTGAGATGGCTTCTAAATGTACCTTAATGGATGCATATGACAAGCCATCATGAAGTAGGTCACACAAATATTTCAAGACCAAAGGGAGGTTAACCTCAGGGGACCATCTGTTCCCATTTCGGCATCACTTAGAAAACTTCCCTAGTAAACATAAGATTTTCTAGTTGCAAGTTTTCTGGTCTCCTTTAACATCTGCTGCACATCCTCATGAAATAAGTACCTAAATGGAGTCAAGACTGAATCATCCAGGCGTAGTTGTAATTGGTTGAAAATGGTGTGCACCAGTTGCCCTGAAACTGTGTGAGCAAATCTAGCGTGTGAGAAAGTCTGTGGCAATTGCCCTTGGCCAGTACATTTTGAAGGCAGAACCAAGATTGCCTGGGCCAATAGGGGCTCACCACAATGATCTTTGGCATTTCTTTCTGAACTTTCAAAAGTACCTTGTGAATTAGTGGAAAGCATAGAAACACATACAGAAACATTCTTGCCCAAGGGAACTAGAATGCATCTGTCCTCCAAGCATGGCTGCAAGAATGTCTGAAACAGAATTTCTCCAACTGTCTGTTTTGCAAGGAGGTGAACAAATCCATTAGAGGTCTTCCCCACATCTTCACTAAATCCTGAAACACCACTGCCTTGAGCTGCCACCCGTATGGGTCTGCCCAGTATCTACTTAGTCTGTCTGCCATGATATTTTGCTCTGACATGATGTATGATGCCTGAAGAGTCAGACAGTGCGGAACAACCAGCTCCAAGGTCATCACTGCCAACCAGCACAGAGGGCATGACCATGAATCCCCTTGCTTGTTGGGGTACCACATCACTGTGGTGTCTGTTACCGTAAGAAGAGGACCTGGAGTTCACAGACAGTAAAGGACTTTTAAGGCATAGATTGCTGCCAACATTTGTTTGATATTATTCTGTTAATATGCATCCTTGGGCCCCCAAGTGGTCCGCACTTGTGATCTCATTGACACAGCTCTGCAAGCAAAGTCAGACGAATCAGTCTGGACAGACTGTGCCGGAAAAGGAAGGAAGAACAGAAGATCTAGTTTGATACTCTGGTATGCTCTCTACCACTGTAACTCTTGTCTGTTGAAGGGCAGCACTGGTAGCTGAGATTCCAGGGAATATAGGTGATGAGTCCAACAATATCAGACAAAACATTGAATTTTCCACTTGTGGAGACAGGCCAGTGGTATCATGAGAATCATGGATAGCATATAGGCCAGTGGTATGATGAGAATCATGGATAGCATAAGTCCTGGAATGTTTACGAATTCTCTTGCTGAGATGAAGATCCTCCTGGAGAATTCCTGAAACACCTTTTCAAAAGACAGGACCTTGTCTTTGGGAAGAAAAGCCATTCTTTTGTCTGAGTCAATTAAGCACCCCAGGAAGATGAGTCTTTGTGAGGGTGTCAGGCACAATTTCTGAAGATTAAAATTGATTCCTAGCTGGAAGAGTAAAGTCAGTTCCTTCTTTAGTGATTGCAAACACCTGAATGCAGACTTTGCACATATCAGCAAGTCATCCAAGTAAGGAATGCCAAGAGTCCCTCAGTGAGCCACTACTGGAGCAAGGTGCATGGTAAATACTCAAGGCACAGTGGATAGCGCAAAGGGCAATGCAGAGAACTGACTGTGTGAACAAGACACAACAGATACCACCTAAAGTGATGAGCAATGGGAATATAGTAATCCACATCCTTTAAGTCCAGGGTCACCATGAATCAGCAGTTTGGCAAAAGAGTAAGCACTGTCTGCGGGGTGAGCATTTTGAACTTGGGGACCTTGATAAAGATATTCAGAAAGAAAAGGTCTAATCCCAGTCTCCATGACAGCTCTTTTTTGCGAACTAGGAAATTCTGGACTGGAAACCTTTCATAATTTCCAAAGGAGAGACTGTTTTTTATAACCCCTGAGTCCAGCATCTACCAGAGTACGAGACTATAGGAGGAAATAAAGTCTGGTCCAGGGGGGTGAGGGCTCTCCATTGAACTAAGCAGGATGTTCCTTCCAGTGCCACCTGTAGCCCCTGCTAACAATGTTGAGCACCTATTTGTCAAAAACTACTGACAGCCAGGCCACCTTGTTGAGAGCTAACTTATGAGATGGGGCACCCAAAGCAGGGCTTGGGAAAAATGGGTTTTGTGCCTCTGGATAGTCATAAGTTGGAAGAGGGGTTATCCTTTTTGGGAATGAAAACATTCTTGTGGGTCTGGTAGAATTCTTGTCATGCCATTTCCTTTTGGTGCCTTGGCTTTTGTTCAGCTAGGATTTCTGTTTGATGGCCTGCTGAAAATGATCCTGTTTAACAGAAGGAAACTTATGAATATGGAACAATTTAGATACCCCTTGCATTAATTTACCTCTGTCATCCCAGTGTTTAGGAATCTGATTAGTTGCTGTACTAACACACAATCAAAATCAAGTGGAACTTTCAAAAGTTCACCATTTAACTCTTCAGAAAAAGTCTGACTATTCAGCCAAGCATACTTCCTTGTCACCACAGACATCACTGCATTTCTAGAAACAATACCAACCCCTTTCAAGGCACTCTTTAAAGCATGTTTAGACACTTGAGAAATATCGGATACAATATCTTTGACACAGACTTTTTGCTCAGCAGGTAATGAAACAGTGAACTTGTCTCAACTATACATACACCTCACCATAAACTTCCACATAAAACACTGGTAGTTAAAACACCTTAAAAGGTTGCTGTGCTATACTCTGACAGCTTTTTTCACTGAGATTCTTTCCACTTGCCTAACTTATCTAAAAGAACAGTGTTAGATGAAGGAACAGTCTTTTTGTCGGAAGATGTCACTGGGGACATAGCAGCAAGCTCTGTAGACAAGGGGGTTTGGAGACCAGCATGATTCGAGTACACTCTGAATTTCTTAAATTCAATTTTAAGCAAAGACTCACTCAGTACAGGAGAAGTACAGGGTTTCATAAAAACATCCTACAACACTGGGATTAATGGAGGGAGGTTTGACATGTCCAGGGCTTCTTCCTCCAAAAGTTCATATATCCTGCTGACCCCAGGAGCACCCAAAGATTGCTCCCAATTGAATGCATTCCTATATCTAGCCAGCATTTGTTAAAAAAGAAAACATATGAGTTTCTGTACCTGTTCACCCTCAGAGGAAGCTAATTGAACAGATGCTGATACTTCTGAAATGTCAGATTCTGAATCCCTTTCAAAATCAGGAGCCCTGGGTGGCTAAAATATGGATGTGAGCATCAACATTACTCATAACTTGGGTTTGCACCCTGTATTCAACTGCCTAAACAATGGACCTAGACATAGCCATTATCTCAAGTGAAAACCTAGTCAGAGACTGTTGCCCCATGACACGGTGGCTCTTCTGATTTTGTATGCATTACACAAGTGGGTATATCCAGGGGAAGGTGCATCAACAATAGCAACAGATTCAGCACTCCTGACTTCCCCTGCACCTAAAGAGTTTGGTTCTCCCAATACCTGAACCAGACGCTGGTAGAGCCCCAGAAGTCAAGTCATGTACAGCTGTGTCACTAACACCATACCAGGGGACCCAGAGGTAAAACAAGTTGAATGGTCTGACAGCCTGCTTAAGGCTACTGCAGAGTCATAAGCCATGGGCTGAGGCATATTTCTTGACTTACTTTTCTGTTTTTCAGGTGCACAAGGGGGTAGATGATTCTTTTAAGTCAGGGAACAGGAAAGTAGCCAACTCAATTCCAAATACTAGCTGCATTGTCAGCCCAGAAAAAAGATGGACAAATCCCACTATTCTCCCTCTGAATTAGCAAGCTAAAGACTATTTCTGTAGGGATGCTTTTCTTAGCACTGCAGTGAGAAATAACAGTGCAAAGCACAAAACACATGCACAATATCCCCTAATTTTCTAAGAAAGGGCTAGTTTCAGTCCAAATGAATGTATACAGCCTAAAACAGTATTAGACAAGAAATAAATCATAAACTGATGAAAAAATTCCTGTCAGAAATGTTTAACATACAGAATGGTGCCAAAATTGTGATTTAATCTAAAAAACTGTTTAAAATGCTGTAATCCTGCTCAATCCTCAAATAATCATAACCCCAAAACTGCAATATCAGCAGGTTTTTCTGACAAAACTTCTTAAGATTTGAGGCTTTACTGTACAAGTCAAACTAAAGACTAAAGCATATACAAAATTTCTAACTGGAAAAAAGCAGTTAAAGCAGTAGCATAGACTATTCAAGCACTGATGGAAAAAAAAGAGAAGAAATAAAACCCCAAAAGACTGTCTTATCTGAGGTCAGCACCTGAAAAAATCCAGACAAGTGAGTTGTTTTCAAAAAGATCCTTCCCTTACTGTGCCACTAAAAAAACTGAAAGGTTCCTGTCTGTGTGTCTAAAAGCCAGTCCCTATACTCTCAGTTGATTATACTATTACAACTATGAACAGGCAGGGGAAGGAGTTCTAAGCTTTGGTAGACCTACAGAGACAGAGTAGCAGGACACTACTACACATATGCCAGTAAGGTAATGTGTTTGTTGAATAAGTAGAATGCTTTGTACAAAGCAGCAGTAGTGATCTGGAAAGATATAGACTGTCAACCTAGCTATAGATTACAGACATAGTGGTAGATCCAGATGTTGATGTAGTTATAGATATGGATATAGATATCTATAAAGATAACGACAGAGACATAGACATAAACATAGCTGTGGATATAGATGGAAATATAGATATATAAATATATTCACAAACATATAAAAATAACCTCAAAGATATAGAAAGAAATATCCTCAAAGATATAGAAACAAATACCCTCAAACATAACCCCTCCAAGAATAACTAGGCAGCATGTACTGGCTATGCTTGTTAAAGCCAAGAACAAGTCTGAATGGACCCTGATAACATCCCAGGATGCCTCCTAAACAGTCTAAAATATGACTTACCAGGACCCTTTGAGTCATTCTTTAACTATAGTCTTAAAACAGGCTTTGTGCCATGTGAATGGAGGACTGCAACGGTCATCCCCCTTCATAAGGGAGGACCTTTAACAGATCCTGAAAACTACAGACTCATTAGTCTGACTGGTATAATTTGCAAAGCCATGGAAAGAATATCATGAAAATTATCAACAAAGATATAGGAGACCTCCAGACACTGGATCCATTCCAGTTTGTCTTTGTCAAAGGAAGGAGATGCTTACTGAATCTGGTGGACTTCTTTGAAAAGTTTAATAAGACAATGGATGAGGGGGAAACTGTGGATACTGCCAACCTAGATATGGCTAAAGCATTTGATAAAATACCCCACTTAGCATTGTAAACAAACTTACAAACCTAGGTATAAACCACTTTATAGCACACTAGATAGCTAGATGGCTCATTGATAGGAACCGGGAGGTTAGAGTCAATGAGATCAACTCAACAAAGAGGTCGGTTGCAAGTGGAGTACTCCAGGCTCTATGCTGGGCCCACTCCTCTTTGGAATCTACTTCTCAACTGTCAAAGCCTATGTCAAAGACCTCTGGCTAACCACTTTTGCAGATGATTGCAAATGGGACAGTAAATAAATCCCTCCAAGATGAGAACACCCTTCAGGAAGGTCTAACACAGACAAACACTTGGTGCCAAAGCCATGGCTTAAGACTCACTACCAAGAAATACATTACAGTATCTTTTAGCCAGTCAACTACTCTGGGTAACTATGTCATCAATAAAATATCCCTAAAAGCTGAATCATTAGTCAGTGATCTCGGAACTTCTGTAGATAGTAACCTAAACTTTGACTGACATGTATCCAAGGTAGTAAGAAAATCCTTTTGTGTTGCTCAGCTTCTAAGCAAGGGCATGGCATCTAGGTCCAGAGAGGTCATCATACTACTGTACTTGGCCCTCATTGGACCCATCATAGAGTACATAGAGTATAATGCCCTCCCTTCAGTATCTACATGACCAGGGACATCCAGCAACAATGAGTAAACACAATGTCCAAGCTGCTCACCTCAAAACCTTTCTCTTTACTCATTATCATATAGACTTCTGAGAGGTGATCTTTGCCTGGCATACAAGCCATCCCTGGACCCTGTTTTAATGAAGCTTTTGCACATCTGCAAATAAACAGCATGAGAACTACTAGATTAAAAGGCCTACATTTTGCTTGCGACATAAATAGGACATGTTGTAGAGATAGATATGTTTCTCATAGAATTCCATTCTCTGGAACAGGCTTCACATCCATTTGAAGCAGAGTTCCATCCTATCCCTATTTAAGGGCAACTTGGACTGGTGAATGCAAAATCGGGTATTCACTCCTGGTCTGGTGCCTATGTCTCTAATAGACAGAGGCAGTCAGTAAATCACTCTCTATGTAAATCAAATTTGTGGGTCACATTTGGGTTGCACAGCTGTGCTTATAAGAGCTGTAGTGGTCATTAGCTTAGTATACATCTATGAACCTATGTTTATTAAAAGTAATCCTATAATCAAGCATATTGGTCAGAAGTTGTGATTTTGGAATAGATACAGGTACAGATACTGATACAGATATAGATGCGGTGCATGTAGATATAAATATTACTATAGATAGATACAGCTATAGATGACAGCAGTTTACACTGTTGACAGTTCAGCTTTCTGAAATGTTTTTTAGGTGTTTTTTTAATCAACTGCAGCCAAAACTGGTTGTTGCTATAGTTGTCCCTCATTACGCCAGCTACATTCTTTATGTCTTGCTTTCCTTTTGTTGCAGGTGTGTGACTGAGGAGTAAGTATATATAAGTAAGAGGTCTAAGGTAAACTCCCAGTGCTGTTGGTGTGTGGGTACAGAGGTCTCCCACATAAATATAGTTATGTAGATGTTCTGTATGAGCTTTGTGTAGTATTATATGTACATTATTTATTAAAAGAATGTAACACAGCATTGCAAAGTGGTGCTTTAGTTAGTGTCCATGTTCTTTATCTGTTTGACAAATGGGATGTATTTTGATATATTGTGTTACCAGTAATATGTGTAGTGTTGATGTTTTCATGTTGGGGATATTAGCAAGTTAATCTTGTCAACATTTACAATTGCCTTCATATACATTTAGATGTAGAGGTTGATGCAGATATGAATATTGGTGTAGATATGGAAACAGATATAGTCAGCCATATACATAAGACACATTAGTATACACATATTGATCAATAGATATATTTACATGCAGAAAGGCAAGTTGCCCTATAGCATCATAAGGGTCTCTTGTTTGTAACACACCTACTATGAATATGTAGGACACATAACCTTGGGAAGGAGAGGTATTTTAATTTTGTAAGTCATGTATTCCTCTTTCTCCAGTCTTGAAGTTAAGCAATAATAGTAGATTTGTTTATGGCTTGCAGGAGAGCTTTCTTCCTCCAAATATACATTGTTATTTATTAACAGCACTTTGCTTTACATTACAGTTTAAGACACAGCATACTCAGTAATGGGTACTCTCAGTGTATATTGCATTTAGGATGTATAATTCTATTGATTTATTACTCAGAAGTTATATTTTGGATGAAAATGATTCAATAAAATAAAGTAGAACTTACTGTAAAAAAGAGCATGTATGTCTAACAAGAATCATACTTTACAACCACAAAAGTCTTGAAAGACAGCAGTAGTTTTTCCCTGTTGCCTCTATAAAAAGACTGCTTTGGAGAAAATTTCTGTCTTGCAGATCCATTCAATGTCTAAGTTTCTGCACTTCAGATTGTTTAGCTTTTCCCTACTAATGTACCCCAGCCCAGCCGTGAGTGATCAACTATAAGAAGAAACATTTCACAAAGGAAGACAATGTTAGTCTATTTTGAGTTAGATGAATTTTACAAAAGAAGGCAGGTGTCAGGTCTTTAAGACTACATGTAGTCCTTCGACAGACTCATGCTTAACATCTGGCAGAGAGTTTTGAGTGCTTTGAAACTTTATGGTCTTGAATCATTTTAGTTTTCCTTGAATTTCTGAAGACGTGGACTATACAAAAGTGAGTCAGTACATGGTGTCCCAGAGGAGATGAATCACAGACATAGTTCCACACAAAATACACTAATAAGTACATGCTGTCATATATGAGATGTTTAACAGATGTCCCACACACACAAATACATTGCTAAATGCATACTGTCTCAGAGACGTTTATTAGGCATAGTGCATCCATAAAATCAAACAATTGGTTTGCTTGTTGCAGGCATTTGCCCAACAGCAAATAACTTTGTTGGCATAACTTCACCAGTTACTTGTCATTCAAAGCAGCCTAAACAACTTTTATCAAAATATTGCTTTGTGTACTCCTTTATTTCAAATAAAAAAACAGGAATTTGGATTAGCAATATGTTCATCTCACAAAGGAAAAATAGATGCTCAATCTATACAAAAACAAAATGCGCATGCAGTAACGAATAAATAACGAAAATGCAGAACACCTTTAGTTTAATAACACGATAAAACTATTTTAAAGTTATCTTCAGCTGCATTTATAACAAATATTTGCATTCTCATAAAATGCTATTTTGTAATAATAAAATACAAAATTTACCATCAGATGCTTTAATTTGTTATATTAATTTTCATCTCATTCAACATGTCCATAGACAAATATAACTACTTTAAAAAACTTTAATTCTCTAATTTGCGAATTTTTGATATTTCGTCACAAAACAGAAATGGAATATAAATAGAGAGACAGATTTGTGAAAAGCTACACAACATGCTGCTTTCATGTGTGTGACAAAGGGAAATACTGCCAGCCCAGCTATCTGGAATTTTGTAAATAATTCTATATCATTTGTGAATATTGATGTGATTTATACAGAAGTGCGTGTAAAGTACTGAGCTAAAATCTAACCACAGCATTCCCTGTTGGAACAGAACAGGAATGTGCCTACACTATTGTAACTGTTTGGATGTATATGTTTAATGGAAACTGGAACACAGGAGGTTAACTTGAAAAAAAATTCAGAGAAAATAGTTGAAATTCAATTGTTTCATAACCATGTAATAAAAGAGATGTTATCTCTCCGTTTCAGTGCAGTAGCAGACACATTGTCTAGAGCTAGAAGTTTTTTGTATGGTCTTGAAAGAGAAGTAATTACTAGGTTTAAGATGTAGAAGTGTTTTATTGTTTTATGAATTCCAGGATCTGCAAACATCTGAGAGATATGTATTTTTAGAGGGTCTATATTAAAATGTCGAAGTCAGACAATACAGAATACGAGAATACCGAAAGTGCACTACATCGAATGTTTAAATGGAATATCTCCATAGGGGGAGATTTCAGTTTACTTCAATATAGTGCATTCTCGGAGTTGGTATATTTAAATAGGGGGGTTGCAGGGGGCTTGACCCTGCCTACACACTATTTAGTTTTTTGTTTTTTTTTATTTAGTATTTTTTTTTTTTGGTTTCGATGGTTTAAGACTTCAATCACTAAAGGTCGATCTTTAGTGATTCAAAGTTTTAAACCTTTGAGATTATCATATAAACCCATTTTTCACAGGGAGATGCTAAAAGTCTGTTAGTTTCTGACAAAAGGGGTTTAGCTTGGGAACTGAAGTCAGAGGACAACAAGTGATGTCATCCAAGCTAACCCAGCAATAATATTTGATATTAATTAAAGAACTCTCTCAGAGAGAGACTATGCATTTTGCATTTTGTCTTTGACCTAACAACATCAGCTGGAAACATCTACTCATCTCTGCTCTTGTCTTGCTGTAAGTAAGTTTTAGGGCATAGTAACTCTTTTAGATTCTGATAGTAATATAGTAAAGTGCAGCTTAGATGTTTTCTTTATTTATTTGAGACTGTCCTGCAATGTTGTTTTAAATATTTCCTGCAATTTTGAACTCTGATGTAACTGATGACTTACTGAGTATTGTCTTGTTGTTTTATTATTTATTATTAACTATATTTAAACCTTTGAATTGTGGCTGGTCTGTTTAGAGATAGTTAAGCTCTTACAGTACTTCCATATCTATTTGGTGACACTGTATAGGCCACTCCTAAATAGCCTTACTGTTTGTCAGACTACCATTTGGATTATTAGTAACATTACACAGTAGGATTGGACACATTTTGCTAAGGGTATTAAAGCAGCTGATAAGAGTTGGCTGGTGGCAGTGTAAACTACCTTATAGTCTGAGCAGAAGGGAGCATATCTAGTATACCTGTGTCAGCCATTCCCAGGTGTGTGTGTGTGTGTGTGTGTGTGTGTGTGTGTGTGTGTGTGTGTAAATCAATTCTCAAGGAGTCTGTGTGTCAGCTACTTGGGCAGGGACATGAAGCACTGGTTGGACAGAGAGGGCACTGGAGATCTTGGTTTGGCCACTCAGCTGAGATCACAACCCTATAGCTGTGCCACTGGGGAGTCTTATTGGGGTTCTGGAGAAAGAGGGAGAAACCAGCCCCAGATTGACTGTGATCTCTGTGTGTTCTTAAGGAAAATTGCAATTTACTGTGTGTATACTTGTCATCCTGCAAAGAACAAGGCAGGAAACCACTGGATAAACACTTTATATAAGTAAAGCTTTCGGATACAATCCTTTCTCAATACAAAACAATGCATAGAACCAGCTCTTTATATATAGGTCCAAATATATCACATGACATGCAGCCAAAATCACATGATATGTCATCCAAATCACAAAAACATTTTAAAGAAACATTTAAAAAAAACTTTTTTAAAAAACTTAATACAAAAACTTGAAATACTTTAATAAAACTTTAAAAAAATATATATATTTAGATAAAACTTCAGGCTAAGAGAGATTAGCTCTACTTAATTTAACTAAAATAGGTTTTAGACTGACTTGGCTATTCAAGCCTGGTTTTGAATCACTCATAAGTCTCAAGATCCATTCATATTCTTTAATTTCTAAGTGATTATTTAGGTCCCTCCCTAGGTGTAGGTGTAACGTGGTCAATAATTCTAAACCTAAAAAAATGCTGCTGACCAAATTCCTCTATATGTTTGAATAGTGCATTCCTGTCATAGCATCTCCTAATTTCTGACTTATGTTCAGTCATCCTGTCCTTAAGCCTGCGGGTAGTTTTGCCTACATAGAAAGCATTACATGCCTGGCAGGCAGCCAAGTAAACCACATGGGTAGTAATACATGTACCTGCTACTCTAAAACTAAATATCCTACCATTGATAGGATGCACAAATGTATCATTTTCTGTACTACAAATGTCATCACAACAAGAACAGTTGTGACATTTGTGTGTACCATATTTCACTATAGTAGATACAGGTGTAGTCCTCTCAAAGTCCTTGTAGCATAGTGAACTCTTAAGGGTCCTCATATTCTTATAAGAGAAATTGGGTTTAGGTCCCAATAAACTTCTTAGTTCATCTGATGCCATCAAGATGACCCAATTATCAGATATAATTTTTCTAACAGCGGGTGTCCTTAAATTATATGTAGTTACATATCTAATAGGTGCTACAGATGTTTCTTTGCACCTAGAGTCAATACTAACAACATCCTCATATAAAACTGGTTTAAATAAAGTCCGCCTATCTTCCCTAATCTTAATGACCTGTTCATAAAGTAGAGATCTATCATACCCACTAAGCATGAAATCATTAACCATCTCATTTAATTGTACTTCAAAGCAGTCATCATCGGTATTAAGCCTACTGAGTCTGCAGAATTGAGATTTAACAGTACTTCTAAATATGTGAGGTGCATGCATGCTTGTGGCATAAGTGTATCTACCTGAACAAACTTCTTTCCTAAAGATACTAGTTTGTAGTGTATCTCCAGCAAGATCTAACTTCAAATCCAAAAATGTAATAGAAGTTTCAGATGCTGTCATCTTAAACTTTAGAAAAGTAGATGCAGAGTTTAGATATTCCAGAAATTTTTCAAGATCCTCATGGCTACCTTTCCAAAGTAGGAGGCAGTCATCTACAAAGCGTTGAAAAAATGTGATATTACTTTTGAATGGGTTCACATCACCAAACAAATGCGTTCTTTCCCACTGATAGAGTATCAGGTTGGCATAAGTATTGCACCTAATGCAGCTGCCTCGTCTGCCTCACTCGTAGAAGAACGCCCCCTGTCCCTGGAAGCTAATAGTTTGGTCCAGATGTCGTTACGTCAAGTAAATATGGAAACCAGTACTGAGGGAAGAAGTGCTACATGGCAATCGATTGATGGCGTTCAGAACGCGTATATGAAGAAAACACAGCAGTCAACACTTAACTTTACGAACTTTTCTAATAAGCGCTTCCAATTAGAGCGCCCAGAGACAGTTAAGGAACGTATATTGCAGCACAGAGGTTCCCCGGTGCTGCAGTCAAGTATGTCTAGTAAAAGAAAAAGTGAGAGCCCTTTAGGACTGGGGAAACAGAGCCGCAAGTTATCCGAGGCACGTTGAATCTATCAGCGATAGAGTTAGATGACACTCATTATTCATTGTTTTCAAAGGGCCTGAATTTCATCCCTTGCTGTGAAGAAAATTTAGTATCAGCATTAACTGATTTAAAAATCTTCTCCAGACTTTTAAATTTAAAACTGCTATTTGGTGGTTCTGAAGCTACTGGGGGTAACAAACGGCGTGATGCGTTTGTACCCACCAGTACTCCAGTGGTTAAAGCATTTCATGATATTTGTGAAATTCATATCAGGCAGTTATTTAATCCATCTACTAGAAAGAAAAAAAGATTTAATTTAAATTATGGTGAATTTAAGGCTTTGAAGAGCTTACAGTCCTGTAAAGATATAATTATAAAACAGGCTGATAAAGGAGGTGCTGTGGTTCTTATGAACCGAGTTGATTATATGGATTCTATGTTTAAGTTACTACAAGACACTAAAGCTTTTAAATGCATTACCAGTCTGGATGTGAAAAAAAGTGTTGCATATGTAAACATGGTTGTTTATGATTTGCAATTGAGTGGTGATATAGATCTTGAGTTATTTAATTATCTCACTGTTACTTGTCCAGTTATACCACATCTCTATGGTCTCCCCAAAATTCATAAATCTAAGCTAGATCCACCTATGAGACCTATTGTCTCTGGTGCGGGTTAGGTTACAGAACCCATCTCGATTTATCTACATGGGCAACTGCTTCCATACCTGGTTAAATGTGATTCTATCATTAAAGATAGCTTTGATTTATTACAGAAATTAAGGGGATGGATGGATAAAGAAAAAGCTTCTTTAGTTAACAATAAGTATCGTTTAGTTTCTTTGGACATTGTATCACTCTTCACCGTTATTCCTAATGATATAGGCCTGGAGCTTTTAAGAGAATTGTTGTGGACACATACATGTGATAATCCCAACAAAGTTGAAATTATCTGCAGCCTTATGGATGTTACATTGAAAACAACATCTTCCTTTTAATGGCTCCACATATTTACAACTTACAGGGGTGGCTATGGGTACCTCTGTAGCCAATACTTATGCCAACCTGATACTCTATCAGTGGGAAAGAACGCATTTGTTTGGTGATGTGAACCCATTCAAAAGTAATATCACATTTTTTCAACGCTTTGTAGATGACTGCCTCCTACTTTGGAAAGGTAGCCATGAGGATCTTGAAAAATTTCTGGAATATCTAAACTCTGCATCTACTTTTCTAAAGTTTAAGATGACAGCATCTGAAACTTCTATTACATTTTTGGATTTGAAGTTAGATCTTGCTGGAGATACACTACAAACTAGTATCTTTAGGAAAGAAGTTTGTTCAGGTAGATACACTTATGCCACAAGCATGCATGCACCTCACATATTTAGAAGTACTGTTAAATCTCAATTCTGCAGACTCAGTAGGCTTAATACCGATGATGACTGCTTTGAAGTACAATTAAATGAGATGGTTAATGATTTCATGCTTAGTGGGTATGATAGATCTCTACTTTATGAACAGGTCATTAAGATTAGGGAAGATAGGCGGACTTTATTTAAACCAGTTTTATATGAGGATGTTGTTAGTATTGACTCTAGGTGCAAAGAAACATCTGTAGCACCTATTAGATATGTAACTACATATAATTTAAGGACACCCGCTGTTAGAAAAATTATATCTGATAATTGGGTCATCTTGATGGCATCAGATGAACTAAGAAGTTTATTGGGACCTAAACCCAATTTCTCTTATAAGAATATGAGGACCCTTAAGCGTTCACTATGCTACAAGGACTTTGAGAGGACTACACCTGTATCTACTATAGTGAAATATGGTACACACAAATGTCACAACTGTTCTTGTTGTGATGACATTTGTAGTACAGAAAATGATACGTTTGTGCATCCTATCAATGGTAGGATATTTAGTTTTAGAGTAGCAGGTACATGTATTACTACCCATGTGGTTTACTTGGCTACCTGCCAGGCATGTAATGCTTTCTATGTAGGCAAAACTACCCGCAGGCTTAAGGACAGGATGACTGAACATAAGTCAGAAATTAGGAGATGCTATGACAGGAATGCACTATTCAAACATATAGAGGAATTTGGTCAGCAGCATTTTTTTAGGTTTAGAATTATTGACCACGTTACACCTACACCTAGGGGAGAGGGCCTAAATAATCACTTAGAAATTAAAGAATATGAATGGATCTTGAGACTTATGAGTGATTCAAAACCAGGCTTGAATAGCCAAGTCAGTCTCAAACCTATTTTAGTTAAATTAAGTAGAGCTAATCTCTCTTAGCCTGAAGTTTTATCTAAATATATATATTTTTTAAAGTTTTATTAAAGTATTTCAAGTTTTTGTATTAAGTTTTTTAAAAAAGTTTTTTTAAATGTTTCTTTAAAATGTTTTTGTGATTTGGATGACATATCATGTGATTTTGGCTGCATGTCATGTGATATATTTGGACCTATATATAAAGAGCTGGTTCTATGCATTGTTTTGTATTGAGAAAGGATTGTATCCGAAAGCTTTACTTATATAAAGTGTTTATCCAGTGGTTTCCTGCCTTGTTCTTTGCATTTTGGTTCCTGGCGTTTATTTTCTGCTATACTTGTCATCCTCCCAGTGTGTACGTCCTCCACTGTTGCCAGTAGTGAGGACTGAGGCTCCTTGATTACTGGGCCAGTCTAGGAGTGTCACAATGTGCACATTGTGACATGTCACACACACACACACACACACACACACACACACACACACACACACACACACACACACCAGTGTGCTATTTTGTATCCATTAAATGGCAGAGCCACAAAACAAAGGTAAACAGCAGAGTATGCTAACTAAAGCATAACTACCCACAGTAGATGATAGGTAACCAATCCAAGATGGCAGAGGTGTTAATGAATCTATAAAGCTATCATGCACTTACTGTAGCCCTTTGCCACGAACTCCAAAACCTATTGGAAAACAGGCACCATCACACTTAGAAAAACAAAACAATGTTAGGAGCTGCTGCTGTTGCTCTCTTGTTTGTGTATGAGCAACAAGCTTAGATCTATGCTGCTACTGATAGACCTCAACCAAGGAGAAGAAGGGTGTTCAGACCTCATTTAACATACTATGGACTGCATGATATCAAAATATTAGGATAATACAGGGTGGATAGAGAAATACTCCAAGAACACTTCAACCTCTGCCACCCCCACCTCAGACCCAGGGGAATTTGAGGAGCAAGTACATTAGCTGAAACCAAAGTATGTGTAGCATTAAGAATATTAGCTACTGGTATATTTCAGAAACCTATAGGGGATATACTAAGGGTGTCACAGGCATCAGGTTTCAGAATATTGCATGTATTTCATAATGCTATGCTAGAACATGCAAAGGAGTACATCTATTTTCCCTGCACCCCAGGGGAGAGAGCAAGAACAATGCAAGAATTTTATGCTGTACCACACTTTCCTGAAGTTCTGGGAGCCATAGACTGCACACACATAGAAATAACAGTTCCACCTGGTGAACAGAGAAGAGCATATATCAGCAGGAAGGGGTTCCACTCAGTCAACTGCTAGGCTGTCTGTAATGCTCAGGAGATCATCTTCAATGTGTGTGCTGGCAGCCTAGGTAGTTATCATGACTCACACATATGGCGCATTTTTAGCCTTACACAAGGTTGGAAAAGTGTGATGTTCCACAAGACCATTTACTGAGGGATGCAGGTTATGCACTGGAACTGTGGCTTATGACACCTATCAGAAATGCATGCATCCCCACTTTAGAAGGATATGACAAACCCATGCTCAAACTAGAAACATCATAGAGAGTGTGTTTGGAATGGTGAAGTCAAGGTTTCAGTATCTAGACATATCAGAGAATGCCCTGCAGTACAATCCAGGCATTTGCACATAAATACTCACAGTCTGTGCCATGTTGCGCAATATCATCTTGAAGAAATAGCTGCAACAGGGACAGCAAGGGCCAGGGCCACACATTCCAGGACCACAGGCAGAGCTGGCACCTCCAGCACATAAAAATGGGGATTATGAGGCAGAGCCTCCAGCTGCAGAGGGAGTCAGCAGATGTAGGCATGTACAATATGCCTTTGCCCTGGCTAAGAAGCAAAGGATAGCGCACACACAAACACATACCACCTAAGGAATACAGATAAGAATCTTAATACATTCAGACAGTAAACTGATGCCAGCCAATGTCCACAATATTTACTTTCCCATGTAATGGCTGCATACTGATAGCATCAGACAGACACAACTTCAAAGACATGAGCCATACCTGCAATAATATCAAGGTAAGTAAGGAACCTGTAATAGAAGAACAAATGTGTAAGAAGATAAAAGCAACTCATATGCCTGCATACTGTTAGTCATAAATGTACTCAAGCTGAATCTGTATGAGGTACCCAGCAATGGTACTGATAGCTTATATGACTGATGCATGGAATATACAGTTATGCATTTTACCCGTTAACCAGCATCTGGATGGTCACTATAAACCAGTCAACAGGCCAATTATATCAACAGTTTCACAAGCAGAGCAATAAGCAGGAATGCAATATCATGGATTTAAATGCATGACTTACAATAGTAACTGAAATAATCATTCAGAAACATGTACGTACAAAAACATCACAGTTTTTTTCTGTAATACATATACATGAAATCAACATAGTGATTAAGACTGATTTAACTATCCACTCTGTACCGCAGATAGATATGCAACCCTAAGTCAAAAGAAACTAAAAGGGCATAGCATGGTCACCATAATTTGCACGGGGGGGGGGGGTGCAAGGCTGGCACCAAAGTAGTGGGTGTGTGTGATTAAGAAACAGAGACATTCATTAATGTAGAACATTTCTCAGGACTATTAACAGGAGTTCTATTGCAATCATCATTAAGGTTTACTTAGCCTGTATATGTATGAGTGGGTATGGGCACTTTTTGTGAAGTGTGTGTGTGTGTGTGTGTGTGTGTGTGTGTGTGTGTGTGTGTGTGTGTGTGTGTGTGTGTGTGTGTGTGAACATAATCAAGCTCAATGTTAGCACTATGTCCTGGCATGTTAGACAGGTTTGAGCTGTGCATGGTAGAGTTGTCAGTTCAGTGTCATCACCCCCGAATATGAGAACTGTTTCTACCAGCAGTTGCACTGCCACTTCCACGTACTCGGTTCAAAGTGGGGATACTACCTGAACATGATCAATATCTGCTGGATGAGGTCTCTTCATGACTATATCCAGGACCATGGCCCTGTGGCCTACCACATCTGGGTATGGAATTCATAATCACTGATGGAGCAGTAAATTACTGCCACTGTGGGAGTGGGATCATGGCCACGTTGGCTAACACCAGAGGATGTTGCAGTTCTGCAGACACATGCATGCCAACCCTCCTCCAGCAGATGTTCCATCACAGACTCTGTCCAATCCAGTGTATTGCTTACTCTGTCCAGGTTATCACCCACCATGGCCAACTGAGAGCAGTGAATTTTGAGAGCTCCATAAACTAGTATAATAATCAAGAAAATGTTATTATTTTTAAGTTTAAAACATCAGAAATCTATAGATAAACTACTCAACTACATAAATATCAATTTTGGTGGAGATATACAAACATTTTCCTTTCAAGTAACTTGGAGATAAATTGAGTCACTGAATATGAATAACTCAAGGAATTCTCATCCAGATGCTGCTTTGAAAAAAGTACTGCAATTGATGGCATCTACCTTACAGGAACTATCTTTGAAGATGGATGACTTTAAAAATGACTTAGAAAACCTCAAATTAAATTCTCAAAAAACAGACTGATACTCTTAAGGAACTATTACAGCAAAACCATACAAAAATAACAAATATAGAGACTACTCTAAATGACATTGAAGGGAGACTCAAAGATGAAAAATTCCAAAAAGAATTTCTGCTTAAACATTGCTGCTTAACAAAACAGATGACTTAGAAAACAGGGAAAGGAGAAACAACATAAGGATCTTTGTTCTGCCTGAAAATACTGAAAGTGAAGACATTATTTCATTCTTAACCTGGATTCCTGAATTTTTAGACTTGAAAGAGGGATTTTCATTTGGAATTAAAAGGGCGCATAGAGCACTGAGGAAACCTGCTTCTAACTTAACAAATACTCCACCTAGATCTATAGTTATAAAATTTCTTTCTTTTCTGGACAAGGAACTAATATTAAAATCTGCTTGGAGAACCTTAAAATACAATCAAAGCCTTATAAGGTTTGACAATGATTATTCATCCAGAATACTAGAACAAAGGAAATAAAGTCTGGCCAATAATAAAACTGTTGAAACAAAATAACATTAAAGCACACTTGGCCTTTCCAGCCAAGATAAAAATACTTTTTGCAAATGAGATGAGAACCATTAGTGACTTAGAAGAAGCTACTGTATTTATCAAAACAACAGCATAGTGTCTATCCTGGAAGAAATGTAATGGATGGCCCCTACTCTTAAAAGAATAAAAGAAACAAATCCTTGGATTGATGCTAGAAAGAAGAAACAAAAAACTGATTCCAAGATAGCTGTCCCAAAAAATAACTCTTACAACTACATCTCTCAAAGTATCAACTGATATGGTACATCACTTGGCATCTGTTTTTATTTTTTAAAAAAGGAGGGCTTTTTAAACAACTGAGAAACAGTAATGATTTATTCAGAAGGTTTAAAGAATCCAATAATTCTTCACAATCAAAGGTAACTCAAGATGAGTTACTATTTACATTATATATAAGCCAAACAAAGCAACATATAATGCAAACACAGAAGTTTCTATTCCCCTCCTTGAACTCAATGAATACTTATCTTGTTCATTTTTCATTGATTTTACTTATAATAATTTAAGTAATTACTTAACTAATTCAACAAGGTACCATTCATCAGAGTTCAGACTCAAATGTAACAAATTAACATCATATATAATAGCAGTAACAGTAGAGTGTTTGAAAAAAAATGCTGTCATGGAGACTAATGCCTTCTTCGTTAAAGTATGATTTAGAAATGTCATGTATATCCTGGTTAAAATTATACTAGCAATCTCTTAGTACAAATGTCATCATTATTCTGTCTAAATATAGTTAATATCAGTTATGGCAGGTATCACAGCTATGAGTGCTGTTTGATCAATCCTGATATGGTGTGCATGGATGCAGCTGTATCTGGCATCTAGTGCAAATGTCATTATTATTCTGTCTAAACATAGTTAATATCAGTTATGGCAGGTATCATAGCCTCAAGTGCTGTTTGATCAATCCTGATATGGTGTGTGTGGATGCAGCCATGCCTGGCAACATATAATGCAAACATAGAAGTTTCTATTCTCCTACTTGAACTCAATGAATACTTATCTTGTTCATTTTTCATTGATTTTACTTATAATTTAAGTAATTAATTAACTAATTCAACAAGGTACCATTCATCAGGATACAGACTCAAATGTAACAAATTAACATCATATATAATAGCAGTAACAGTAGAGTGTTTGAAAAAAAATGCTGTCATGGAGACTAATGCCTTCTTCAGTTAAAGTATGATTTAGAAATGTCATGTATATCTTGGTTAAAATTATAGTAGCAATCTCTTAGTACAAATGTCATCATTATTCTGTCTAAATATAGTTAATATCAATTATGGCAGGTGTCACAGCTATGAGTGCTGTTTGATCAATCCTGATATGGTGTGCGTGGATGCAGCCATGTCTAGCAACTAGTACAAATGTCATTATTATTTTGTCTAAACTTAGTTAATATCAATTATGGCAGGTATCAAAGCCTCAAGTGCTATTTAATCAATCCTGATATGGTGTGTGTGGATGCAGCCGTGTCTGGCAACATATAATGCAAACATAGTAGCTTCTATTCCCCTACTTGAACTCAGTGAATACTTATCTTGTTCATTTTTCATTGATTTTACTTATAATTTATGTAATTAACTAATTCAACAAGGTACCATTCATCAGGATTCAGACTCAAATGTAACAAATTAACATCATATATAATAGCAGTAACAGTAGAGTGTTTGGAAAAAAAATGCTGTCATGAAGACTTATGACTTCTTCAGTTAAAGTATGATTTAGAAATGTCATGCATATCCTGGTTAAAATTATAGTAGCAATCTCTTAGTACAAATGTCATCATTATTCCGTCTAAATATGGTTAATATCAATTATGGCAGGTATCACAGCTATGAGTGCTGTTTGATCAATCCTGATAGGGTGTGCATGGATGCAGCCATGTCTAGCAACTAGTACAAATGTCATTATTATTTTGTCTAAACCTAGTTAATATCAATTATAGCAGGTATCATAGCCTCAAGTGCTGTTTGATCAATCCTGATATGGTGTGTGTGGATTCAGCCATGTCAGGCAGCTAGTACAAATGTCATTATTATTTTGTCTAAACATAATTAATATCAATTATGGCAGGTATCATAGCTTCGGGTGCTGTTTGATTAAGCCTGACATGGTGTGTGTGGATACAGCTGTGTCTGGCAGCTAGTACAAATGTCATTATTATTTTCTCTAAACATAGTTAATACCAATTATGGCAGGTATCATAGCTTCAAGTGCTGTTTGATTAAGCCTGATATGGTGTGTGTGGATACAGCTGTGTCTGGCAGCTGTTGTATGTTGCCATTTTCATCTCTGGGAAGCTGTGGGTTGTGGCTTGTGATCAAGATTTACTGATGCTTGTGTATTAGGAAGAGGCATTTGGTGTTTTAGTCTGGATCCAGGGGAAGGGGATGGATAAAACTGTGATTTGGGATATTTTGGAAGAGAATAGTTTGTTTATACATCTGCTGAGTGAGAGGTGGGAAGGCTGGAGGAATGTTTTATCTCTTGTTGTGGTGGCTTGTTGGGAGTTTTTTTTTTTTTTTTTTGATCTGTTTGCTCTCTGTTCTTTTCCTGGCTACTGCCTCGCAGAAAGGGAAGGAATTTAGGCTTGAAGCTGCAGTGAAGTGAAGCATTGCTTCAGGTGCATTGTGAGCCCCTAGCATGCAGTACACAGACACAATAACAGAAACAGATGCTGCCAGGTTGCTATGGTATCAGAGACAGAGTGACAATAATGCTTAAAGGCTCTGAGAAGCCTCCGAGATAATTCTCGGCAATGAAGTTTTTAGATAAAAAAAAAGAAAATATAATAAAATGGCTGTTTAAACCACATGTACACATATTGATGGTCTCCCAATACTTCACATAGCTCATTAAGTTGATTCCTGATAAAATAAATAATAAGCACAATTTTATATTTAAAATGTATTTTGGTCCAAACACATTATGGACTTAGATAAGTGTGGAAGTCTGAGTTATTGTGAAAGACTAAGAGCACTTGGTCTTGTGCAGTACCCTTTACAGTGGTCTGGGAGCTGAGCTTGCTTGGACGTGTTGGGCATATGGGGATAGCTGATTCTAGGGGGTGTTTGGGGTTGCTAGTAAGTGCTAGAGAGTCATCAGATTTCCTTTGTGGAAATATCTGTGGGAATGGAAGGTGTGTTGAGTGGTTCACTGGCAGTGTGGCCACTGCATGGAACAGGCTGGTAAAATGGAACAGAACAAATATTGGTTTGGATATTTTAAGAACAGCCTGGAAACACACCACATGAACTAGTGAATGGTATTCTGGCAAAACTGGATGGGCATTGTTACCTGTGCTTGAACTACTGATATGTGTGTATGTAAGGATGGAAATATCCTTATAACAAATAAGACACTAGAAGGGTCTTATAATTTAAAGTCTATGGACTGTATAGACATGCTAGGAAGGAGCTAATAATAAGAATAAGCATTACAGCTTGTGGTCTCTCAAATAAGTAAGCAACAGCAAAAAAAAAACACACACAATAGTTATATAATGTATGATTTTAGTAAATCTAGACATAAAATATATAATCATCATATAAGATGAAGCAGTCTGCTGAATTTAGATATTAAAGACAGGTTTTAATAACATGTGCTTGTGTATAGTAACACTACTGTTTTAACTTGTCATAAATGACATACACTATACTGAACATCAAGAGGAAGCATGATGATTTTCTCATATAAGTAAATGTGCATAACAAGTCATATAATTGCTTTAACTTGAATTGTGGCTTTGTAACACATTTTGACCATACATAATACTTAAGATGTTACCAATGTAACTAATGTTTTATACATGACATCAAACTGACACAGTCGTTCAAGGGAAATAAAAGAAGCCTGAACTAGGAATGTCACAGAATGTACCAATCACATTCTGAACAAATAGTATTAAATTGGCAATGATCACTCAGTTTAACAATTGCTGATTATACAAAATAGAATGCTGCCATTTAAATCTAAAAACTTTCAGTATATGCCATAAAATGGAAAATTATAAATATGGAAAGGGAATGTGTAATCATTAATCACAATAAGGGAATTTTTTGTTTTAACCTGTAATTTCACTCATTTTATAATAACAAATGATAGATATGAACATCTTTATGTGTGGGAAATGGGGGGAAGAGGGATGTACTGATAATTAAAATGCACTAACTTTCATCAGTGTTCACATAAAACAAACTCAATGTTTTAAGTAAGTTAACAAAAAAGTGATTACTTAAATGCTGGCAGACAATGAAATATAACTTCTGATATATCCAGTAAAATACATTTTATTATAAACATTAGGTATAACTATTATTACAATCTATTTATATTAAGTAATAAGTTTTGAAATACTTCATTAAGGGTGAATATGTTAAATAGCAGTGTGCTATAATCTTTTACTGAGGTTGTATATATGATACCTCCTACTTTACTATGATTGAATTGCTTGTCATCTATCTTTCATGTAAATATTAATTGCTTATTCAGTAAGTAGCCATTTATATTGTATTAGAATTCTGTCTAATCTACAATAGTACTATATCTGTTCAAAATAATATAAATATTGCTTATTCCTATTACAAATATTCTCCATAAGATAATTCAATTTATGGAGCTCAGATGTTTTGGATTGTCAAGGTATGAGTGATAATCTGATGGACTTAGGTTTATCCATCAGATTAGGAATGACTTTCATTCCATGGCTAGAATGGATCTTAGTTTTGTTAACATTTATTAATTAAAATTTATTTCACAAAAACATTTTTAGTATGCCTGACCAAAACATTACTTTACTGGTAAACACTCAAAGTATAAAACTGATAATTTCCTTTAAAAGCTCAAACATATACTTTATATTTATCAGAGGAAAATGTTTAATAATCACAATAAAACAAAAATACATAGTCTAAATAACCTAAGATGGATTTAACTTTATTATCTTTAAATACCAATGGCTTAAACAATCCTAACAAGAGATCAAATCTACTGAAATATTTAAAATGAGCAAAGCATAACTTATCTTCCTTCAAGAAATTCATTTCAAAATAAATGACAATTACAAATGGAATCCTAAGGAATAGATGATATTGGCGCAATCCACTTATAAGACAAGGACAAAAGGGGTAACAACGTTTTGGAAAACATATGTGATTAACCCAGAAATCATTTATAAGTATGAAGATAAACAAGGCCTTATGGCATTAGTAATAGTTAAATATAATAACAGAATATGGACCCTAGCCAATCTATACTGGTTCCCAGGCATAGGTTCATATGTTAGTACTAGGCTAACTGCCTTGTGTTTGTAAGGCAAACATCTTAACCATTAGGCCACCCTCCTAACCCCATTGGAACAGGAATTGTTAAAAAACACTTGGATTTCATGTCTAATAATTATAAAGGCACCTTAATATTAGGAAGAGATTTTAACTGTATATTTGATATTTCTGAAACTACAAATAAAAGACTGCTGTGTACATCTGATGCATCAAAAGCTTTAAACAAGTGTGTAGAATCATTTCATCTTGTAGATACTTTCAAATTTAAAGAAGATAAATCTTTGTTGTTTTCTCATCAAGATCACAGACTTGGTACCCAAACTACAATAGATAAAATATTTGCTGCCCATGACTTACACTCTAAAATCATTCATTTCTCTATCACTCCCTGCCTCTTTTCAGACCACAATTCATTGATACTAAAACTTCAAAATGGGTACAAACCATTAATCTTTAACTCCAGAATGCCAGCATGTTTGTCCTTTTGGCTTTTCCTGGTTAGGGGTCGCCACAATGGAACTCCGGTCCACTAATGATCGGCAGTAGATTTTTATGTTGCCGAGTTGCCAGCCTGAAGCCCAACCTAGAGCAAAGGCACGCCCATTCACGCATGTCTTTCAGAGGCCACTCGACCACGGGGAGGACATGCAGACTCCACACAGAAGGTGCTCCAGCTGAGAATCGAACGGGAGTACCTCTTGCTGTGAGGCAACAATGCTACCGCTGTACCACCGTGGCTTATATAACTAAAATTAAAGCATTCGAACCCTGGTTATTATCCGAATTACAGTTCTTTTTAGATATTAATTATACCACAGAGATAAATAAAATAATGATATGGGATTCATTAAAATATTACCCTAAATAAAACCCTGACTTGGTATAAAAAATCAGAGAATGGAATTCTGAATTATTAGATCTACAATCCAAACTTTTGTCAGTAAAAGCTGAAAAAAATCAAAATCATTTGGAGATAAAAAAGAAAGTAGAAGTGTTAAACAATAAATACAATGAAATTTTAACACATAAAACTAGTTTAGCTTTAGAAAAACTAAACATTAATTCATTGGCCACGTCTCCCTAATATCTGCATAATTTATCCACAAGAATCAAAATACAACCAAAAGCTAATAACATTAAAAGTATCTTCCATGAAAAGAAAGAGAAAATGTCTTGGATATAGGTGACATTCTTGCTGCCTATAGAAATCACTATATGGAACATTTCCAAAAAGAAAATATACATATTGATCAATTAAATCTAGATGAAAAATGTTCTAATATAAAAAAAATACCAGAAAAATTAAAACTAGATCTGCAAGCACCCATATCCTACAAAGAAATTACAGATACAATAAAAGAGGGTAAAAATAATAAAGCTCCAGGTATAGATGACATGATTACAGAAATATATAAACTTTTTTCTTCACAAATACTATCACTCTTTCATATAACTGTATTAGAAATTCAGTCACAAGCTTTAATACCACCCTCTTGGAGATATTCCTTAAACACACCAATCCTAAAGGAAAACAAATCCCCAAACTCCTGTACCTCATATAGACCGATATCATTATTAAATAATGACTATAAGATATTTATGACAATATTAACTAACAGAGTGAAAATACCATTATCCAAAACAATAAATAATGATCAGACTGGATTGATATATCATAGACAAACACATGACAATATTAAAAGGATAATTTCTCTTACAGATTATGTAAATAAAGAAAATAAAGAAACACTCATAATTGGCTTAGCTATAGAAAAAGCCTTTGATTCCCTAAATTGGGACTATTTATTCAAAATCCTAATGCTATTTGAATTTCCTGCATCCTTTGTTCGTGTCCTAAAGAATATATATACAAATAATTTAGCGTATGTCAAGTTAGGTCCTTTTACCTCTGAATCTATATATATAACAAAAGGCACTAAACAAGGATGTCCCATGTCACCAATTCTATTTGCTCTGGCTATTGAAATACTAGCAGATTCAATTTGTTGTTGTTGTTTGTCTTTCGGCTTTTCCCAGTTAGGGGTCACCACAGCAGAACTCCGGTCCGCTAATGATTGGCAGTAGATTTTCACGAGCGCCGAGGTGCCAGCTCGACATTCAACCTTCAATGAAGGCACGCCCATTTACGCATGTCTTTCGAATGCCCACCCAACCATGGGGAGGACATGCAGACTCCACACAGAAGGTACTCCCCACATTCCAGCCGAGAATCGAACGGGAGAACCTCTTGCTGTGAGGCAACAATGCTACTGCTGCACCACCACGGATTTTCAATTCATAACAATATAAAAATCAAAGGAATAGATGTTCATGATCAATACAATTATAAAGTAATGTTATTTGCTGATGACATATAACTGACATTATCTAATACAAAAGAGACATATAACTAACATTATCTAATACAAAAGAGACATTAGAAGAATTAGATATATCAATGAACAAATTTCATATGACTTCAGAACTCCATTTCAATAAATTAAAATCAAATGTTTTATTTTTAAATAAAAAAAGAACTGCAGACTAAGGGGGATCACATCATAGGGAAACAAGAATCTACCTTAAAATATCTAGGAATTGAGTTATGCAAGGATAATAATGAATTAGTCTCAAAAACTACAATAATATCATCAACGCAATTAAAATCTCTGTGGAAAAATGGAGCAAAATAATATTAACATTTAAAGATAGACTGCAGTTAATGAAAATGGTTTTACTGCCCAAGATCCTATATATAGCCTTGGCAATACAACTATTACCAGAAAGGAATATACTTAGAGAAATAGATTTATGCCTAATAAAATTTTTATGGTTTCCCAAAAGAAGCAGAATAGCTTTAACACATCATATCAGACCATGGAAACAGGAGGATTAAACTTTCCTGATATAGAAACATATACAAAAGCATCAATATCTAAAACAAATTGGAAAGAATTACTAACTGTAATATCAATAAATGAATTTGATTTACCAAAAAAAATTCAAATAGATAAAAACAATTTGCCATGACACATATGTATTAGTAACCAATATAACATAACTAAATCCACTAAAACCTGTATGATTAATTATTACATTGACTCATTTAGGAAAATTATTAATGCAAATATAGAGTTAAAAATCTGGTTTGATCTTTTAACATTGTTTATAGTCACAATTAACTTTCCACATAAAATATATAGAGAAATTATTAATTCCTGGGATCAGAAAGGATTTGTTTGTTGGCTCCAATGTATCAAGAACTAAAAATTTTAGATATGCAAGTAATAAAAACAACATACAAAATTCCACAACAGGACTAGCTAACTTTACAGAGTATTCTGTCATATTCGCAAGATTTAAAAAGAATAATTAACAATTCTTCATTTAAAGAAATACCTAAATGTATGAAATACATATATGACACATTGACATGGGAAACAGTATTTCAAAATTTTACAAAATATTGATAAAGTATAAAACAACACCCAAAACCTCATATTGGAAATATATAACAAAAGGACACTCAATACAGTCATCTAATAAAATATCTTATTATCGATAAAATATACATCCTTTACACAATACTGAAAAGTTTTTAATTGGAAATGCTTGTACAGAGCATTCTTAACCCCAGACAGAATCAGTAAAATTAGTTCTTCCAAAAAGGAATATGTTGAAAATGTGAGCAAGTACACAGTGCAGATTGGAGCCACATTTTCTTTGATTGTGCTAAAATTAAGCCATTTTGGAAAGGTATTAATAACTTTCTACAAGTTTTATTTAATGAATCATTTTATTTAACTAAAGCTCTTGTATTATTAAATGTGAACGAAGGTCCTCATTTGAATAGGTCAAACATGTATCTAGTATGAACTATACTTGCAATTTCAAGGAAGTGTATAACAAGAAGATGGTATACAAACACAATACCAACTTTGGAAGACTTCTACATCCTATTGAAGACCACAGCATTATGGGAAATTAAAATTAAAGAGGTAAGAATTTATCCAAAGCCATTTGTCAATAACCCTTGGGGAAAAGTCTTATTGTTGATTGACACTATACAATAATTGATCAGACACTCTGATAATGGATTGGACATACTTATAAAGTAACTGTATACATTAAGATCTGTTATAATGTCAGGCTAATGTAAATAATGTACATAGCTATTTAAGATGTTATGTATAAATATTATGGAATTCATTCAAATGTGTTTGAAAAATAAAAAAAAAATTGAGAATGCACCAAGTTTAGGACTCGCACTGTCTCTTCCTAGGCCCTGGTGTAACATGCATGTGCCTGTATAACAGCCCTATAGATATGTCTGGTGAAACTTAATGACACAGCAGCATCAGGAAAAGGGTGGACAGTAGGCCTCCTCTGAACACCTCTAGCAAACCTGTTATGTAATACCATGCTCTCATGATGGCTACAGGCATACTCAATTAGTTCTGCAACTGGAGTGACCGTACTACCCTGATCTACTATGTCACCCTCAGCCTGTCCTATATCTGAAGGCTCTCTGGAAAATTTAGATGTAGCCATACTGACTGTGTCCAGAATAAAGCCAGAGGATGTATGAGCCACAATCTTTGTGTGAAACTGAACCTTTGCACCCCCGGACTGTTCCTCCATATTACCACCACCACCATCATCAGAGTCCAATGATACTCTGACAACAGCTGATATAAGTTCTAGTCCACTACTCTCTGGATCACCAGTTGTAATAAACAACAAACACAAGAATGAGAGAAATAGGGACTAGAAATGATCCAAACTGCTAATGTTAGTCAATTTCAGATGCTAAAGCAATACAATAATTGCTCTCTCCTCAGACCTACATGGGCATTATTTGGCAAAGAAAGTTTGTGCTTACCATGTGTAGGTCATCTTTCAGATGATAATTCAAATGTCCCTGGAAAAGAGAAAGCAGTAGAAAGAAGGCTAATAAGCATCATAATGCAAATTACACAAGGACCAAGAAAAATGCCCTGCCTATCCATCCCTTAAGAAATATCTCAGAATCAATCAGTCTGCCCAGTTGCTCCCTCCCCACAGTGTGGACTGTGTGTCATCTAAGTAACATGTCTTGATGTGTCCAGATATAGCACAAGTATACATGTGGTTACATACAAAGATGTCTAGAATGGCAGTTAATCCCTTAAATATAACATATCAGAAAGTTGGTCTTGGGACACAGTTGGCTTGTTGTCCACAACAGCATCAACATCAATGACTATTTGTGAAGGCTCTGTTGTACTGTTAGGATCTCTGACAGTGGAAAAAAACTTCTGAGTTTCAGTGAGTTGTGGTTCTGTAACAAGACCACCTCCTGTAGCCATCTGTTCACATGTAAGTGCAGCTATCTTCTTGTGGACCACTGTAATCATATCAGTGGCATGGTGCCACAGCTGATTATAGGTTTTGGCATAGCCACCCACTGCTGCCATATACTTTTTTTGGCAGACATATCACCTCTGCCTCTGTCAAGCAGGAAAGCTTCATGGCAGTGTAAGGCTTCGATGATGACCTCGTTCTCCTCATCACTGAATGGTGGCTTGCATGGAACAGATCATCTGGTTGCCATAGTCCTGCATGAAATGAAACAGAAAAAAGGCAAAAGACATTTTTAGTACATAGAAATTATTATTCTCAAATAATATGTGGTCCCATCATTGACACAAAATAATTGAACACACAATGCTCATTTAGGACAACACACAAGTTAATGGAGCCCCCCCCCCTCAAAAAAAAAAAGAATAATACATTTGCATTACATCTATTCTGTTTACATTTCTGTAATGAGGACAGCAGTTGTGTAACTGGCTACTGGATGGCAATATTATCAATAAATAGGCAGGAATTCAAAGTAGAAATGCCAATCAATTTTCATTGGTCTCTCCACTGTTGTGGATGCTGGCCCAGGACATTTGAGAAACCTAATGTATAACCCCTTGAAGTTGATGATAAACAAAATATACTTGTCTTCACCAAATAGTGAAATTCCAAGAGCAAATGCTGATACGATACCATGATGTCCCCATTATATTCATTAAAAAAAATGAAAGCAGAGCAAGAACTGCCATACCTGGACTATGCCAATAGCGAATGAAAAAAATGCATACAGATAGAAAAAAAATTTATTGCATATTGAAATACATTCCAAATATGAAAATGTAAACCATTTATGAAGAGGACAAAACATGCCTTAGGAAAAAATGCTGTAAATTGAGGAAAATTCTCTTCCAAATAAATACCAGTAACAGTTTGTCTGTATCAGAATAGACTCCGCTCCTTCAAGTACCCCAGGTAAACAGTTACCTTTATATAGAGTAGATTCAGCCCTTTGAGCACTGTGAAGATATAAATGAGGTGTTAAATCATTAGAATTCCTGAATTCCAAAATTCTGACTTGGTGTAGGGGAGGTAAACACCATGTAAGGGGATGCACGTGCCCTAATACTGCATGGATGAGCAATGACAATTGTTAGCTGTTAATGGCTTGCAAGTGTTAGTGATTGCTCTGAGTGCAACAACAAACAACTTTTTAACTACTCTTCTCTCTGATGTGGGTGTTTCAAGGAAACTAGACTTAAGAAATGTGTGGAAGCACCTTGAGAGAGCTATGAAAACAACCTTAATAACATTAATATTATTTTAATAATGCCACACTCTTCATTCTCTGATTAAAACTGCTCTGCAATGCTAATCTGCTATATAGTACAGTGAAATGAAGATACAAAAAAATACACATGACATTGCATTTTTGTTACTTAAGCTGAGAGAAAGGAAATATGCTCGGAAAATAAGAAAAAGCTGCAGTATTGCCAGCCTTGCGTTAATATGGGTCGGGCTATTATTATATGCCTAAATACTTTGTCAACATCACATCCATCCATGTAGAAAGTAAACGAGAAAGGAAAGTTTTGTGATTTTGTTCTTATGGTGGACCTGTAATTTGATAGTCTTCTAAGTCAGATCTCTATGGAATGCACATTTTCTGATTCCTAACTTAAGCCTGTGTTGGTGGCAAAGAGGGATAAAAAAACCAGGTGTGTGTGTGTGTGTGTGTGTGTGTGTGTGTGTGTGTGTGTGTGTGTGTGTGTGTGTGTGTGTGTGTGTGTGTGTGTGTGTGTGTGTTGTTATTACACTGAATTGAGGGTCCAAATCCATATACTGTGCTGTTTGGGAGAGTTAAAGCATGTTTCCTGAGCATATGATCAGGTTGTATGACAGACAAAGTAATGAAATATCCCAATCCTGTAGTTTTATTATTATTTCAGGCTGGCTGCTGTATTTAAAGTTTTTATTAATTTTTTATTGTTTTCATCCTTTGCCCATGTTTTGGCAAAGAGCATTTTGTACTGGCAGCGTTAAGTGGCAGTGAATGTGAATCCACTGCCCAGGATAAACACTCAAAAATTTAATTTGGAAAATCATAATTATTATGTTTTAGAGTGTCAGAGAGGCACTTTGATAAGCCCTCTGAGCAGCAGTAAGTGAAGAAGTTCTACATCTCACCTAAGTATCACTGTAGCACAAGGTGTAAAAGCAACACGCTTAACTAAGTGGGACAGATGATGCAGGGTTTGAATCCAGTTTGCAGATTTTTTTTTGTTTAAACTGGATATAAAATAACTATAGAATAATAACAAGTTGTATATGAACTGCATATGCTAAAGTATGTGATAAATGTTCTATATCTTACTTTTTAATTTATTCAGATCTTCTGAGTTTTTAATACCATGATGGGAATGGACCCCATTCCTGAGTCAAAGTATGATTAAAGTTTATAAAATTTGTATTGTTTCAATCTTTGATGTTAGCCAGAAATGCTCTACAGCTCCCCGAATATGCCCAGTAATGACCCCCTCTGCAATTCATATTTATTTAATTATTTATTTATTTAGCATTTGTTGACTGGGAAAGTCCAACTAGGACAGAGCCTATTTTCAGGGGAGGCCTGGGGAGAAATGCATGTCTTTGGAATGTGGGAGGAAACAAGATTACCTGGAGGAAACCCACGTGAATGCAGTGAGGACATGCAGACTATGTACAGAAGGAACTCCAGGAAGAATCGAATCAGAGAGCCAGACAGCCTCTTGCTGTGAGGTGACAAAGTTAATCGCTGCATCACTAAGCTGTCCACAATGGAGTCACATGTATCGGTAACATATCTAAGTACAATTGTAAATTCTTTTTTATAAGACTCATTGCTCCTACTACTATTGAAACTGTTTGGGTATCCATCTTCACATTGCCCTTGTTTATCCCTGTAAATCGTGGTATTTTATGATACTGTGTCTCTCTGTACATAAGACACTGTAATCACTGGGTGTAGCAATTTCAATGATCAATTCTACTTTTGTCTTCTTTTCATGAACTATTATATCTGGTTTTCTCACATCTATTTTTTAAACTGTTGGTAATGGGTGATCCCATGTGAAACAAACATCATCATTTTCTGTAATGCTTTGTGGCTCATGTTTCCAGTGCTTTTCAGTTACTTCAATATTATAAGGTTTGCACAATCCCCAATGCAACAATCTTGCCGCATTATTATGTCTTTCAGTAAACAGTCCTTCTGCCATTAATATATCACAGCCAGCAACAAGATGTGCAACTGTTTCCAATTCTGTTTTTCAAAACCTACATTTGTCTGTTTCTTCTACATGTTCAATGGACTTTGTAAACCAACATGTATGTAGTCCACTGTCTTGGGCCGCTGAAATTAACCTTTTGCTTTTGGTTTAAATTCACCTCTCCTTAATTATTCCTGTGTTCGATCCTGATCAGCATGAGGTTGTTCCAATAGTTTTCTTTACTTACAACTATATTTGTGCATTTTCCACATTTCTTGCCTTCATATATGATCCTTCACCTAATATTCTTGCTTTTGTTTTTTTGGCACATTCAGTTGCTGACTGATTTTTATCTACTTCTGGTTTGATTTTCATTCCCATTTGAAACTGATATGCTTCTGCTAAACTAAGCAGGGAAGTAATCTTAGACCTAGTCTCCACATGTTTTAAAACTTTCACTATGTTTGGGACTTGTGAGGTTAGCAGATATGTATGCATGCCTACGATTGTAGATCTATACATATAATCAGTTTTGAGAAGGCCCATATTTTCTTCAGAAGGGGAATACATAGTCTTGGTATACACTGATTTTTATAAATTATTTGATGATCATGAAGCATCCTTCTTGTTTTCCTGTCCAACCAATCCAACACAATTTGGTATCAGTCAGTGATTCCAGAACTGTAAGTTACGACAGGAAGATAAAATTGATTTATAGCTTGAACTTTGTTCCTAGATGTCAGCACTGCTCAGTATTAATTTTAGTCTTCTTAAATATCCCTTACTAACTTTTATTCACATTTGTTCATGTTTTATTGTTGATCCTTCATCAATTCCCAAATATTTATACACTCCCTCTTGCTCAAGTCCTTTTATATCACATTCCTGCCCCAGATTGATGTTTTCTTGATGCTGCAGGATTCCTGCCTTAAAGGTTGCTTTTGTGCATTAATCAAGACCAAACTGCATTCTTATATCATCTGAAAAACTTAAGACCACTTCCAGTTGTGCTTTCAGTTCATCATCTGATGAACTATACAGTTTTAAATCATCCACAAAAAGTAGATGAGAAGGCTTTACACTTTGTTGTCTTCTGGAAGCCAAATTGTAGCCATGACCTAATCTTTTAAGTAAACAGCTTAATGGGTTAAGGGCAAGTAAAATGAGGCACGGTGACAAAGATTCACCTGGGAATACCTCCTTTGAATTGTAATCCATGGAATAATAATTTGTCTTTTATTGTGATTTAACTGAAAAGTGGTTTGCCACTGTTTCATGGTCATTGTAAAGTAATTGATCAGTATAGGGTGTATCTTATATATTTTAAGCACTGTTTTATCCATGAATGTGGGATACTATCAAATGTTTTTTGTAGTCTATCCATGTCATACTTAGATCCTTCCCCTTTTTACAGTTCTTTGTTATGACTTTGTTTAACAACAAATGATACTTTGTTCCATATGACGTTTTTGTTCTATTGCCATGATTGAGTTTTCTTCTAAATGGCTATAAACTCTGTTGGCTAGTTGTGAGAAGGCAAGTTATTGGTCTATATTTTTTAAGGCTAGCTTGCAGATTCGCTCTTAAGTAGGAGTACTGTTTTTCCTGTTGTTAACCAGGTTTGGGTCTGTTCGGGGTGTGCATATAAATAGTTCTTACTCATGGCTAAATATTCATGCAAAGATGTTAATAATTTTAGAAAGAAGTTAAGTACTGCATCTGGGTTTGGGGTTTTCCAGTTAGGAGCTTTTCTTAACTTTATTTAAGTCAGTCTGGCTGTTATTTCAGCGTTTATATCATGTTATCGAAAGATGAAAATAGGGAACGCTATTTCATCGAACGTAAAATATCTAAACCACATAATATCGAACATTCAGAATAGCAAATTTTTTCCTTGGGAAAATATTTGCTATTCCAAAACACATACACAACACAAGCACGCCTAAAAACATCAATACACACACATACACTTATAATCCTACAACTAACCCTACACTAAACTATACACACACTACTATCTATCCACTTACCTTAACCCAAACCCTAAGCCTAAGGTCCGTCACTATCACACACTCACCTAACCTGCGCCCTAACTCTAACTCACTTAACCCACCCCTAAACCTAATTCACCTAACCCGCACCCTAACCCCAACTCACCTAACCCGTGCCCTAATCCTAACAACAACACAATCGCCCACTTACCTGAACCTGACCCGTAACTCTCCACCACAGCGCTGAAAATAGCGTAACCACAGAACCGGCCAACCAAATTCTTTCCCTAGGAAAGAATTCGGTGTTCTGCAGCTTCGCTATTTTTAGCATTCGATCAAAA
Organism: Protopterus annectens; assembly: GCF_019279795.1. Lineage (NCBI taxonomy): Eukaryota > Metazoa > Chordata > Ceratodontiformes > Protopteridae > Protopterus > Protopterus annectens. Next base: position 1,908,626,128 of record NC_056725.1, read on the forward strand.
CTGGTCGATATTAGAACATTCAAAGATTTAAAACTTCGATGTTCTGATATAGACCCATTACTTCATCCCATTTCATATCCTGAACATTTGAACTTCTTATTCTTTCTTTTACTATTTATATTCATTTAATATCTTTGTTATATTCCACAGGATTTTCATAGATATTTCTCCAAAATATATCTATTTCTTCTTTGTTTGGTGGTGTTTCAATTCCTTTTGCCTTGTTTCCCAATTCTCTATAGAACTTTTTTGGGTCATCAATAATTTACTTATTTTGTACTTTTCCTTTATATTTATCTGCATATCTGCTAAGTTTTTTACCTCTGCTGAAATTTTTAGTTTATTATTTGCGATAGTGCACGTTAGATTCTGTTCTTTTTTGATACCGTGCATTACTGTTATCATATCTATATTTTTGAGTATCTTTGTTGATCTGTTCCATCTTTTATACTCTTCTAACAGTGACATTTCATGTCTTAATTGCTTTAATGTTTTCTCTATTCAATACTTTCATGATGGTGCTTCATTTCTCTGCTTCCTTTCCCTTACTGACCTATGCTTTTGTGATAAGATTATATCTGTTATTAATTTAAATGCACAGTAATATATCCTATTTATTTCTGTTATATCACATGAATCTTCATGAACAGTCCTAATTACTAAGTTCATTTGTTTGATCAAGCTTCTTACTTTTTGGGTTTTATTGACTATCTATAGTCTATTTCTTTCATTGATCTTAATATGTCTGTCCATCTCTATTAAATCAAGCAACTCTTTTCTTAGATCATTTTCTTCTAAACTGAGGGTACATTCTTTATCTGTATTTCCTGTGGTCATTCTATAGAAAGTTTCAGAGAATCATCCTGTGAGGTCTTTTGCTCTTTCATATGGGAAGTCACTTCACAACATTGACTGCATCAGAGTTGCCACAATTTCCTGTTCCTTACCTTGCTGTGCAACTCCAGCTGAACTTTCGTACTGGTTTCCTATGGAAGGCTCCAAAGTATCTTCATATGGCAGCTGATCAGATGTTTCCCACTCCACTGGTTTCTCCTTAATCTGGGGAGCCATTGCTCAGTCCTGCTGTGATGTTTTCAGATTTGTAGATTTTCTACACTAAATCCTCCACGTTGCAGATTATCCATAACCTCAGTTTCTATTTCTATAACTTCTCCATTACTGATCATATTTCCTACTTTTCCTCTTTGTTTCCTTATTTTTTCTATTGCAAGATTTTCATATTCAGATGCCTTTGCCTGTATTTCTCTAAATATTTTTGGTGCTGCTCTTTTTGTATTAATTAGTTTTACTTTCACCTTTACATAAATTTTGCACCATATTAAATCTTTTTTTTCTTTACCATGTCCATATTTCTTCTTTAGATATCCCCAGCTCCTCCTGTTTCTCCTTACTTAGGAGACTTGTTGTTCCATCATGCTGTGGTATAACTTAGGTTATACTTTCTACATTAAATCCTTCACTTTGCAATTATTCCATAACTTCAACTTCTTATTTTTTTAACTTTTATTTTAGTAAGCATCTGATATATGTTCCCTCGTTATGACCTTATCTTTTGTATTGTAAAATTTTCCATATCTGGATGCATTTGCCTGTCTTTCTGTTCAAGTACCTTTGGGGCTGCTCTTTTGTATTAATTAATTTGGCTTTCTCCTTTGTGTAAATATTGAATCATATCAGATTTCTCTTTCTTTTCCATGTCCATATTTCTTTTTTATACCTCTCAGAAATCTAGATGTTGTTCTTTATATTTTTGTACTTCCTCAGTCACTTCTTTTTCCAAATGGCCCAAGGTTTCTTATATTAAATAATGTTTTTCATAAATTTATTGTATTAATGAACACAAATTTTTATTTTAAGCTTCTATCAGCTTTCCATGTGCAAGTATTTTTCTTTTCTCTAATTTCTCTCTTAATCTTTTTGTATACCTTCTTTCTGGAAATTCTGGACTTCTTGCATAACAGTAACAATAAATAATTTATTTCTTATGCTCAATAGTCTACTCTATCATTTTTATGGCTTTTTTTGGCCTATCAGTTTTTTTGTGATTTTTGTGGACTAATACTTCTTTCTACAATGGGAGGGGGGCATCCACCCCTGGGCTTGGCCTAGACCCATTGTATTAATGTTACCACATCTTGAGGATGGCACATGTGCACCTAACAGGATTGGGCACTTTTTATCCTGGGTCTTGTGAACCCTGCTGTTTTTTTTTACCTACTTCTGTCTGTGATATATGCTATATAAAATACAGTCTATAAATTAGTGTTGTCTTGGTGAGATTTTGTGTGAAATAGGGTCCACATCATGAAGTTACTCATTAAGACTTGAGGATGACTTCAATTCCAGCAGTACTTCTCTCTTTTCTTGCTGATTTATAATCTCACCATTCAGATGCTGTGTTTGTCAGTTGATGTTGTAGTTGTATAGTCACCTGTTGTAATTATTAATAATAAGAGTAGCTAGGAATAGTGTATCATATGACAAGTTGTAAAGTATTATAACAGCAAAGGACTTATATGAGTAATGTGGTCAGGTATGTCAATATACTGTATAAGCTCTCACAATAATTCATCATGTCAGTAAGAAGTAATTGCTAGTGGAACAATTTGTGTCCTGACTAATTCTCTGTACTGTTCCAAGACTGTCCTCCTGGGAATGTGTAGCCTGCATGCTCCTTGTAATGTGCGAAGCAGATGTGAAAATGATGCTTGTTTCCTGCTTATGGTATAACTGTTGATGAATGCAGCTGCAAGTCATGTTTGTCTTTTTTATATCATTATTTTTTTTTTCTATTTCCTTTCCCATTTGTGAGTTGCTTCATGGAGTGCAAACATGGTTCAATGCTGAAGGAAAAATATGACAAATATAATTTCAGTAGCCTTTAGTAGCGCAAATAATCCTGGCAGCAATGCACACTTTAAGCACTCCAAATTGTTTTCAGTGAATGAAGTGTAGCTGTTACCTACCTGTCTCTATAGCACAAACTATAAATGCATAGACTTCAGAGAATTATCAGAGTAGGCCTGAGGTTCTAATCCTCCTATGACAATGGTTGATAATGGTATCAGCAGGAAGCATTGGCACATGATTTGCAATAATTTCAACAGCCAAACTGTGTGTGTTAACAGTATTCTGTTGTGGAAAAATGGTCTGTAATTCTTGCCAGTGATAACAGTTACAATACATGATGCCAGAAGTGTTTTATAAAGGTGATAGTAGATATTTAAAAAGATGATTCTAATTACTTAAACCAGTCATGAGGTGTAATACAGTTTATGATGTGTCAAGGCAATGGTGTAAGTATTTGTCATCTTTCATTTTTAAGGACCTTCCAACTTCATATGTTGTTTTATGCATTTTCTGTCCCTTCACAGTTGTTCACTGCTGAACGGCATGCAGAAAAGCTCACCTGCTTAAGGAAAAAAGTGACAAATTTAATTTTGAGAATCTTACTTAGCACAAACAGACTTAGTGGCAATTTATGGCCATCAACACTCTGGACAAACTGAGTGGAGAATTTCTACCTGTTTCCTTTATGGCACAAGATGCAAGTGCATTGACTTTAGATATAAAACACAGAAGGTACAGGGGTCAAGTCCAGCTGACGTGCTTTTTTTCAAAGTGTAAGGAAATGCGATTTCTCACAACATTTTGATTAGGAAGATTAAACTAAATAAAATGGACAGCATAGCTATGTTGATTGCAAGAAATATCTCACTAATGGTAGCATTCCTACACTTTTCTACCTAGTATTTGCCATCAATGATTTACATATAAACTACAGATGATTGTGAATTAAATAATTTAAACATGATAATGAGGCTATTTTATTTAAGATGCAGTGAAATACTGACTTTTGCATGGGAATGCTGTCACAGGACTTTTGAAAGTCACACACATAAGGGTCTCTCTGAAGTATATCTCCATGAATAATGAAAGCAATTTAACTATAATGACCATGTTTGAAAGGGAGTTTTCCTGTGGCACTAAGAAATAATAACCTTGTTTGAAAAGTATGTATTCCTTATCCATAGTTTTTCTTTCCAAGTGGTACAACTAAATGTTTACAGTGTGTAAGTCCAAAAAGTATGTGCCAACTCATCCTGTTTAGCCCTCCAAAGATCAGGGTTCACAGGCCAAGCCTTTATGCTTTTTACTGTTGATCATTGAAATAGCTGTCAATAGGTGAGCATCACAAATGTCAGATCTCACTGCCATGTTTCACATCTTCATTGCTTTTTGATGATATCCCTGCTTCTTTGTCTGGCAATGGATCTCTCTGCTTTCCATTGCACTAATGCAGGTGGCATGGTTGGCTTCTTTTAGCATTTTTATATGCAAGAGATGAATGTGTTACCAATTCAGACATATAGTTGTTGCTTGATTTTGCAGACATGGCTGGTGTGGGAGATGGTGGCGCTAAATTTAGAGCACAGAGGAGGTGTTAAGACCAGAACATTTGTGGTCTTTGTGAAGTGCTACAACTGTAGGCTGCTGCAGGGGTCTGTACTATGTCTCCTGTGTGACTGGCATCCTACTCACTGGGGAGCAATGGCATCACCACTACAGTGACCTGAAACAATGAAAGCAGGACCTCTTCAGCTGATGGGGAGCAATGGCATCACCACTAAAGTAACCTGAAACAATGAAAGCAGGACCTCTTCAGCTGATGGTAAGGTGAATTTAGAACTGCTAACACCCCTAAGTTATATAAATATACTGATCTGTCAACAGTCAGTGATATGGAATGGAGTAGACATCCAAGAGTGGCATACATTATGCTTTCATGTATCTTCTCTTCTTCTGTATTGTACGGCAACAGAAGACATTGCAATGAACAGGGAGGGACAACAAGTGAGGTTAAATTGCCTCAGAGAGGCACAGGGTACATATGCATCAGGACTGACTTTAACGCTAATAACTATTGTAATCAGTAACAACTTCAGCATGCATACCTTAACTGTAACATCAAACATGCATACTTTCTCACCTAGCTCTCCTTGCATTAGGCAAGGATTACATTAGAATTATAGTATATAGGTTCAATATCCACAAGTAGAATGTAGACTGTCCTTCAATATATATATCTTTGAAGGCTTTTCAGCCGAGACGTCAGAGAGATTTTTTTCTCTGAAGAAAATATTTGTGCAATAAATTTGTTTGGATCTGTGGCTGGTTATATTTTTATTCAGCTGTTTTTCTTTGGTGGTGTTCCAGTCTCTCCTTCAATATATATTCTCTCCTTCAATACATATTATTTCTTACAACATTAAATGCAATATTAACTGGTATTAATTCCATTTATAACTTACAGTATTATCTTGGAAAGCATCTATGCAACATGACCATTGTCAAACAAATACTTGTATTTCTCATGTCATTGCAGTTTAATTGATTAAAGGTACAACACATTAATAACTTCCTATCATATTTGGTTGTGGCAAAGGCGTACAGACTGGATAATCATAAATGTGTATATATTGTTGTAATAAAGTTATGTGACATGTCATAGATATAATTCTCTCTTTTATGTCTTGCCCCCCCTTCTTTTCTTTTCATTTGGGGGGGGCAATGGTTTAATATTGTTCTGTTGTCATACATTCCTGCTTAAAAATATAATTCAGCATGTAAAAGTAGACCAACTACTGTGAATCAGCCCGCCAACTCTCCAGAGGTTGCAGCACTGATACACAGCACCTTGGGGTTGGAACCTGTCACTGCTGCCTCCACAACCCCTGCAGTACCTGCTCCATCTGTGTTAGTTAGCTCTACCCAGCTGCTGGTGCACTGGTATCCTCAAATAGCAGTAGTAATGAATATGGTGATTTTGTCACTTGGCAAGAGCTGACAGGACTGGTGCAGGATATTATGGAAAGTGGAATCAGTGCTGTAATTGACCATGTGGAAAAGGTCCTTCAGCATAATGCAGAGATGATGCAACACTGAGCACTGATACAGGGAAATAAGACAGAAGACAGTGATTACAGTTCTGAGGGTGAGGACTAAATTCTCACTGTTCTCATGCTTGACGTGGGTTGGCTTCCGATGACCATTACCTATCCCCAATCATGGTGCAACCTTTTGTGTCCATCACCATTCCTGTCTGTATGTCCTGTATGGCTGTTTTCTCACTGACCCTACCTACCTGACCTTCATATTCCTAAGCCCCTTCTACAACATTTCTCTCTGTCTTTGAAAAAGAAAAATAGAAATCTGTCACACTAAAATATATATATGTATATATATATATATATATATATATATATATATATATATATATATATATGTATTATACGTTTGTGTGTGTGGGTGTGTGTGTGTATGTGTATATATACATATATATATATATATATATATATATATATATATATATATATGGTTCCCCTTTACAATCTAGAAATATTGAAATCTTGAATTTCAATATCTCAAGACCATAAAGGCGAACGCTCAAACTCCCGAACCCCAAAACCGCGAAACACAAAATTGCGAACAGTAACACACCATACACCACATACACCATCCTACCCACACTACAACAAATCAAACAACAAAACATACACAAACAGAATAACACACATCACCCCTCACACCCCCCTACTTATATATACTAACTCCGAGATCACACAAACAGGAAAACATAGCAAATTCACACCCAGACATTCTGCAGTCTCACACACACACACACACACACACACACACACACACACACATATACAAGCACCAACACATTCAACACTTGCACACTCATACTTTCCCCTGCCTACCCTAACCCACACATGCAACTTACAAACACACTCACATACATCCAAACTCCCACCCAAAACCCTTACAAAACACTCACTTACCTTAAATCACACCTAAATCCACACATGACACTGGGCACCATCCACACAAACCACCGCAAGCAAAACAGAGTAAAGCCATAACCTCGAATTCAAGATATTCCAATTCACAATTATGCACTTTCGTTATTTTAAAATTTCATATTTATAGTCTCGAGATCCTCCTTTTTGGAGAGGGATGACTGATTTGCCTATGCATCTGTCTACTAAAATGTTGTTTTATCAGAAGTACTACTCAGCATTTGCACAAGGTCAGGCAAACAACAAGTTTACTATCTGATGTTAATGGCAGTTCAAGTTTTATAGCAAAAAGTGATTTTATGCCTTAGCCAGTACTGGGATGGTTAGTTTAGCTCAAATAATCATTCAGCCACTGCACGCCACTTAAAATGGCTCTGTGATACAGTCACTCTTCCATATTTATCAGGTTGCTGGATGTCACATAAAGTGTAAGGGGGCTGCAACTGATATAAGTGTAATGAGTACTGCTGCCTACTGAATACTTTTTTTGAATATGTTGTTAGTGTCTCTTACAATGTGCAACTGAAAGTTATTAAAGCATGATCTACTTTGTGGAGAACTGTGATAATCTACGTGTCTGTAATGTTTTTGTTTCTACTGTTTGGATCCTGACATGTAGTATACAGTAATGCAATTTTAATAACAATATTATTTGTGTAATTGTGCGCTGCATCTGTTAGCAACCAAACAGCATCCTCATGTCATCATCATGTTCCAGTTTCCTGCATCTTCTTCAGACACATGTATGTGGATATATTGGTAAATGTCACTTCTCCACCTTCTCTATCTCTACATCAATTACTTCATGTTACAGAGCAGGACAGAGTCTAAATGAGGTCAAACCTAATACAAAAACAGCATAAAGATATTCAGAAATGTGCAACAACTTCCCGGGATTCAATAAAGCCTACACTAAGTGTACACTGTTCTGAGTGAACAAACAACACAGACATAACTCACACCTTCTTCCACCTAATTTTAGTTTTCCTACTCATATTCTTGCAGCTTTAAATATTGACAGGGATTTGTAAAGCTTACAACAAAGTGAAGACTACATGTATACTTAGTGTAATTTTTCTGAGTGAGTAGAAAGCACAAAAATGTGATAAGAATTTCATTGAATACATATTGTGTACATTTAGTCCAGGCTTTATTGAATCTGGCCCATTTTCTGTGTCTCTCCATCTCTCTGTCTCTCATCACATTTTCTGTCTCATCACATTCTACTGCAGCATATTTCTTAGTCTGATGGATGAAATATTCATCTTATATGATATGTCTACTATCCTTACTGTAAGGAAGCCTAATGATTCCACTTATCACATATCCGGTTCTACACATCCAGTTAAGATATGAGCTGAGTTATGATAATTATTTCAAAATACATACTATCCTTGTCATGTTTAATGAATTGTACATACAATGAACTTTTGTTTTTTCTTGTTGTATGTCTAATAAATAGCATGTAAGCAAGTTTATTTACGTAGACATTACTGATACAATTCGGGCAATGAACATATTCAGGATAGTCATTCTTACATACTTTTTCAATCCTGATCAAAAATAATTATAATAGTCACATTTTTACAACCTTCTAAGGATTAGTTCTATGCTGGAATCAAATCCTGACTCACCTGTATTTTTTCATTAAGCTCATTGCACCTACAGCTTATGCCACAGAGATGTTTAGGTAACAAGTATCATTTCTTCACCCAGTGTGGTCCATAGTGCTGATGACAACCCATCGCCTCTAAGCCTGTTTGCCCTACAGAAAGTAGGCCAAATTAAGTTTTTCCATTTTTCCTTCAGCAGTGAACCCTGTTTGCTTGCTGCCAACTGCCACTTAAACAGGGACTATAATCACAACAACCCATTCTTCAATAATGCTTTGGTCATAACATTACAAAGATAGAGCGCAATATGCAAAGTGTTATATCTCCATGAAACTGAGCAAGTACTGTAATGACAAATGTTGCAATCATGACACATTAAGTATTAACATAAAAAGATCTGTTTTACATTTAATCGCTGTGATGAAAGTAGGTACTGCCAGCACAGCTAGCTGGAATTTTGTAAATACTTATATGCCATTTGTGAATATCAAAACAATTTATACAAGATGCTTCTGTTACAAGTGTATTAGAACTGCATGTCTTGTGTATATCAAATGGCTCTGGACAGATGTTTGTGTTGAACAGGTATTTATAAAGTGCTGTGTTTAAGATGTATCCACAGTGTGCTCTACTGGAAGGAAACTGAAATGTTCATGCAGTGTTGTAACTGTTTAAATGTTTATATTTTAACAGTGGAAACTAGAATACACAGGGTTAACCTTAGTTCAGTAAACTTTAGAAAAATATTTGAAATTAAATCACTTTATTGGCTACACCATAAACACTATGCCATAAAGAGGCTATCTCTCAAGTTTTCAATGCCGCTAGAGACACAAAGTCTGTACTAGAAAGCTATCTGTATTGTCTTTGGAGTGAACCAATTGCTACTTTAGAAGACTGAAGGCATGAAATTTTTTAAGACTTCTAGCATGTGATTGAGGAGCCATTTCAGAGGGTAGCTGTGGATATAATGAGGCCTCTGAGTACCCCAAGTCCCACAGGAAAGAGGTATATCCAAGAGATAGTAGATTATGCCACCAAATACCCTGAAGCAGTGGCTCTGTCCTCCACTGAGGCAGTAAAGGTGACAGATGCTTTGTTAGAGATTTTTAGGAGGGTAGGTTTCCCAAAAGAAATACTGACTGACAGACATGCCAATTTCATGTCAGACCTTCTGGCTTGCCTGTAGAAGCACTGTGGTGTGAAGCACCTAAAGACCAACCCTTACCACCTCCAGACTAATGGTCTGGTGGAGAGGTTAAACTCTGCACTAAATACAATGCTATGGGCATTGGCAGACCAATTTAAGAGGGAGTGGGATAAATATTTGCCCCATCTGATATTTGAGTACAGAGAGGTGTCCCAGGAATCCACATGTTTTTCACCTTTTGAGTTGCTGAAGGGGCATAGGGTGAGGGGACCTCTAGATTTGATTTGTGATGAGTGGGAGGGTGAGTGTGAATCCCACAAGGAGTCTGTTGTGGCATATGTCCCAAACCTCAGCATAAGGCTCAGGGAACACATGGGCTTGGCCCAGGAGAACCTGGCAGAAGCCCAACAGCAGAAAAAGGTCTGGTATGACAGGAATGCTTGAGCCAGAGAGTATGCTGTAGGGCAGCAGTTTATGTTTCTCATTCCTGTCCAACAGAAACAAGCTGCAGGCAGCTCGGTAGGGACCCTTCAAATTAGTAAAGAAGGTCAGTGATGTTAACTACATGGTAGAACTGCTAGGCAGGAAGCAGAGGCACAAACTGTACTATGTTAACATGATGAAACCTTGCCACGATAGGGAGACCCTGGTTCTAAGTATTTCCAGTAGAAGGCAGGAGGAGTCTGAGGGGGATCTCTGGCTATAGCCACCCAGCCAGTAAAATCCGAAGTTACTAAGGTGGAGCCTAGGGTTGCAGGCCTATGATATAACAGTACAGCACTGTACTGGGATCAGCAATGCCAAGGCAGCTGGGATCTCAAGGTAGGGTATGGAGTAATGTAGTCCCAGATAGGCTCATCCCTCTCAGGCAGTGTTTCTCAAGGGTCACTTTAAAAACTAGCTTGAGTCTTCAAAGGGGAAAGAAGTGTGATGAAAGGAGGTACTGCCTGCACAGCTAGCTGGAATTTTGTAAATAATAATATGCTATTTGTGAATATCAAACCAATTTATACAATATGCTTGTGTTTCAAATGGATTAGAACTGTATATAATGTGTATATCAAACTGCTCTGTACAGATGTTTGTGTTGCAAAGGTGTGTGAAAAGTGCTGTGTTTAAGATGTGTCCACAGAGTGCCCTATTGAAAGAGAACAGAAATGTACATGCACTATTGCACCTGTTTAAATGTATATATTTTAGCAACGGAAACTGGAATACTGAGGGTTAACCTCAGTCCAGTAAACTTTAAAAAATTATTTGAAATTAAATAATTTTACAAGCTACACTGTAAAGGCTATGCCATAAAGAGGCTATCAAGTTTTCAATATAGCTAGAGACACAAAGTTTGTAATAGGAAGCTTTCTGTATTGTCTTTGGAGTGAACTAATTGCTACTTTATAAGCATGAAGGAATGCAATTATTTTACAACTTCCAGCATCTGCCAAAGATCTGAGCAAAAGCCCTTGCATTAGATTTTTACAGGTAGATGCTAAATACTTTAGCAATGGGAATTTTGGCCTGGGAACTAGAATTCCGATGACCAGAAATTATGTAATTCTGAAAGCTATCCCAGCAGTAATATTAGATATTATTTTGAGAAGTTTCTTAGTTTGACAGAGCATTCTGCCCTATGTCCTGGACTTGACAACAATAACCATTTGCTGCATCATCTGCCTTGCTCTAATGAAATAAGTTTGTAGGGAACAGTCTAAGTCTCTTAAATACAGTCAAGAATATAGTGAAGCTTAGTTTAGATGTTTTTCTTTATGTATGTGAGCCTGTACTGCAATGGTGTTTTAAATATTTCCTGTGGTTTTGAAGTTTGATGTCACTGTGAATATATATTTAGTATTGTCTTGTTCTTTTATTATTTATTATTATTAAATACATTTAAATCTTTAATTGTGGCTGAACTGGATAGAAATATTTAAGTTTTACAGTACTTGCATATTTATTTGGTGACACTGTATGGGGGACTGGTAACAGCCTTACTCTTGGTCAAACTACCATTTGTATTAATATTAATATCACACAGTATATTGGATAGCTTTGAAAGAGCGTTAAGGCAGCTTGCAGGAGTGACTGGTGGCAGTGAAAACTACCTTATAGTCTGAGTAGAAGGGGCATAGCTAGTAAACCTGTGCCTGCCTTTCCTAGGTGTGTGTGTGTGTGTGTGTGTGTGTGTGTGTGTGTGTGTGTGTGTGTGTGTGTGTGTGTGTGTGTGTGTGTGTGTGTGTGTGTGTGTGTGTGTGTATTGGTATGTGTTGTATAGAGTCAGGTAGACATGAGCCTATGTACTGTTGGCATACTTCCACTATAAAGTGCATTTTAACACATTAGTTGTCAGACTTCTTTGGTAGTGCTTACATTAAGTACTGTGTCCTCTAGCTTGTGTAAATAGATAGGTAATGAGTTCTAATGTCACAGTAGTCAACTTGTGTTGTATGTGTGTGTAGGTCTATATTAGTTCACTGAAAATCATTTTCAGTGAACACCTATATGAATTTTCCAAGGACAATAAAACAATTGCCCCACAGTACAATGGAACCCCAAATAACTAAATCAAACCCACCCAAGTGAGGTTCTTCAAACCCCAAACCCTGATGTGGACGGCTGCACCCCTGACAACTCCTTAACTATAAATATCAACTCAGAGATCTCACTACAGTGGGAAAAAGGGCAAAGTTGTGCAGTTGGCCAACTACTTAATTTCCCTTGAAAAAATCAGTGAATCATGAAAGCAGTTTTCTCTGAATATGTATCAATGAATAGGTGTTTGCTGAAAATAACTTTCAGCAAACTAATATAGACCCCGTGTGTGTGTGTGTGTGTGTGTGTGTGTGTGTGTGTGTGTGTGTGTGTGTGTGTGTGTGTGTGTGTGTGTGTGTGTGTGTGTGTGTGTGTGTGTGTGTGTGTGTGTGTGTGTGTGTGTGTGTGTGTCTATGTGCGTGTGTGTGTGTGTGTGTGTGTGTGTGTGTGTGTGTGTGTGTGTGTGTGTGTGTGTGTGTGTGTGTACTTATGAGGGCTTGTATATATACTGTTGGCCTTCCAGAACTAGCAGTTGGGTGACAGTTTTACATTGGAAGGACCCTTCTCACAGCTTCATCTTCTCTGCAACAATGATATTATCCTCTGTAAAGTGCACTTGAACACAATAAAAGTCAGACTTCTTCAGTGGTGCTTGCATTAAGTACTATGTGTAATTATGTTTAGCTTGTCTAACTAGCCAGGGTGGTTTAATCTAACAACAGTTAAAGTGAGTGTGTGTGTGTGTGTGTGTGTGTATAGGATTAATTCAACAGCTGTGTCCAGGAGAAACATTCACTTAGCCAGATGACTACCACATCTCCTTTTTCCTCTGGACACAAACACATCCTTTCTATGACATACCAATGAAGTGATCCTTGGAAAGATGAACATTCATACTCTTAAAGATAGGCCTCTCCTGTGGTGTGCATGCATAATGTAGATGTGTGTAGATTGCTTTAATAGATAAGTAGGGAGTTTGGATACAGCACTGAGAACCTAATAAGTAAAAACGTGTGTGAGTGTAAATGGATGCAGGATTGTCTTACTTGCGCATTTGTAATGCCAACATTAAGAAACCTAGCTGGAAGTCATTTTAACACACACATCTCCATTGCAAGACACAGCTGATGTCGTTCCTTCAATAATGCAGTCTGGCTCACATGAAGTTAGACTTCTCCTGTGGTGCATGCATATAATACACTTGTATGCAGACTGTGTGACTATATAGGTAGGGAATTTCAATGCACAACTGCCTGTCTTCTCTGAGTGTGTATTTTTATTGTGCAAAGGAGTTTCAGAAACATATATTATATATAGCTACACAGTGTGCTTGTGCTGTGCAACCACTTTTTAGGTGAAACATTGATGCAATACACAACGGTGATGCCATTAACTGAAATGTGCGGTGTCATTTGCTGCTTACATTCAATGTACATATTAACTGTGTTGTTACCCACATGTGCTATGCTAAAGTGTAGATGGTGTTTCTTCTTACAAGACTTTATTCTATTTTTCATTATGAAACACTGTATTGAAGACTGACACTGTCATTTGCTTATATTTCCCTTCCATAACAATTGTAGTAAGATACCTCCTGAGGACTGAGACCATGAGACAATGTAATATATATTATCTTTCAAGTCATGTGTTCTGCTAGAGGACTATATCCACATTGTACATAATCATCATTCTAACATCACAATGACAAAAGCAGTATGCCACAGATGTATTTGGGTATGGTATATATTACATGAATGAATGCTTAAAATATCGAGAACAACATGCTCGACACCTTTTAAGAAAATGTTCATCTAAGAGAAACCCCAGAATGTCGAAACAAAGAGTTTTGTAAAGTTAGAGTTGGCCAGCCATGAGAAAGCCAACAGCTGTTGGCCAAAAGGTACTGTACACCATTAAAACCACCCCCAAAAACTAAACAAAAACAAAGCTACAAACAAAATAAAGTGGGGGCTATGCTCCCCACACACCCCTATTTAAATATACCAGCTGTGAGATTGCACCACAATGGAGGATTTTCAAAACATTAGGTGAATGACGAGACCACAGCACAGTAAAGGACTGTAAGAATGGCTAGACAGGTTGAACATTCTGACATCAGCTGTTGCCTTCCTTATGGCTAGCCAACTATAACTTTTTGAAACTCCTTCTTTCAACATTCTGCAGTTTCACTTAGATGAATGTTCACATAAAAGCTGTCGAGCATGTCATACTCAACATTTTAAGGGTTCATTCATCTAATAGGGAACTTTTGGGTATATCCAGCATCAGGCAATTTTGTCTGACATACAGCAAGATTATTTCAAAGTAATTATAGGGACACTTATTCCTTGTTCCTTTTACATGATGGATTGCTTTCAAATACCAAAACACATCATAAATGTAGCTGCACTTGTACCATGGCATGTTCACTGTAACTTTCTCAAGACTTATTCAGATGTTCAAAATCAGCTGTGTGTGACTGTAAGTATTTGTGTTCTTAACTGTTCTGCAGGTATTGCATCACCCTCGGCTCTAATGTGTCCATATAGAGTTGTAAAGGCCTCTCCCATACATTTGATCTGATGAAATTATGGTCAAAAATGTACACTTGATGTGATAATGTCACATAAGTGTAGTTCAACTCCTGTGTGGACAGTTCCAATGTGGTGCATGTGACTCATAGCCATATTGTTTCTTGGAGGAGCTGTACAGCTTGCCATTCAATTCTAGCATAGGGAAACATTTACTGTGAATGTGGTGACATCAGGTAACATCTATAACTTCATGTCAGTATTAATCATTGATATTTTGCATTAACACATATGGACTTATGTTCTGATTTCATGGCAGTATAACATTTACACTGCCAATGTCATGGTGAGAGTGCTCCTTTGGCACATGCATTGTGCATTGTGTGCTTCATTTCTTGTTTATGTGTACAGAAATCAGAGAAAGATAGCTTGACCAAGTACACTTGATATTGGACTGATCTCATTAGTGTGCACGAGCAGAGTCAATTAATCACCATTAGTATGACATGCTGAGGTGACATTTATTATCAGAGATCCTTTCTTAGTTCACACATTAATTTAAGTTATTTGTGACAATATCCATTGCTAATTCCCATGTCAGATGCAGGCACTACACAGCTTTGTGGAATAAATTGCATCATATCATGGTGTTTCCACCTACTATTATCTGTATGCCCAATAACTGTGTCAGGTAGCAGTGTCTTAGGCAAGTGTATTATGTATGGCACAGTCTGCTCCCACATTTGTAAGGCCACACACACCTACCTAGGAATCCATAACCATTACAATATGGAAGTGCAGAATTCCCATCAAGGGTGTTCTTCTTGATACATGTGATATGCCTATTTCTGTGGCATACACAGTTCATACATAGCTCAGCGATAACATTGATGGTACAGTTTTCATCCTTCCAAAAGAGGATTGTGGCTTATGAGCCATTCTTTTTTCCAACATGTCATATTGAAGAACTGCAGGCTCTGCAAATATGCCCTATGTACATACAGTTCTTGATAACTGTCCTCTCAACTCTCCGTGTTAAAGATATTTGTAACATAATTATTCCCCTCTAGTCAAATGTTACTTAGTGTAACTTTCACATGCTATACTATCATGTCCAATTTTAACTCACTATATTTGCTAAGGAAGTAGTAACACTATTAATTATTAATCATTAATTATTATGACATACACATTGCCTAATTTAATTTTACAAAATTGTCTTTAAGACATATGTACATTTACAGAAGTTACCTTAATACAATTTCACCATTTACACTGCCATGTGCTACTTCTGTATTTAGATCTGTAATTTTTGTGCACACTGTCCTCAGCACTTGTAAATTGTCACTGTGTAAATTGTCTTCAGCACAATTTCTCTGCACCATTTGCCATCCCATCTTCTTTTCTTCTGGAGAGCTATGTTTTAATTGCGTGTACATTGTCCTCAGCACACTTTCTCTGCATTGTAGTTGCCCTGCCTTACCTTCACTGCATGAGCTCACAAAATTAGTTTGCTCATAGGCAAGCCTATTTATTTACTCTGTGTCTGCTTTGCATGTTTTTGTGGTCAACAACACTGTTGCTGGCCATGAAAATGTACTTATATTCATGTAAGCATGATGATCAGTATGCATATGCAATTAGCACTGCCACTCATTGTGCAAACACATAAACATTGTGTAGGCTTCACATAAAGCCTAGATGATTGTTAATGAATCCTGTGGAGAAGCTTTATATTAATGGTTATACATTTTTTTCTTAGTTTGCTTTATTGTATCACTACTTAATATATTTGTCATGAAAAAATAAATGTTTCATTATTAGAATCACATTCCAGTGCACTAATGTCATAACTATGAATGCCAGCCAAATAATTATATTCCACATTGTTAAGCAAAACATTTCCATTCTCACAATCAGTAGAGTTAGCATCACTCTTCCAAAAAAATACAAAGTAAATGGTCAGATACGGTAAATCAGGAATGCTGCTAAGGGTCTCAGTCAGAGCTGATACTTAATTTTCATAAGCAATGATCTCCCTGGTATAACACCCTTCTCACATCTATTTTGGAGATGGTATTTTTGACACTTTACAAGAAAATGTTCTTAGTAACAGCATATAAGTATAAGTAACTTTCAATCTGTCACCTCATCTGCAGATTTAGAATTATGTTTATTAAATTAAAATGTATGCAACTATTACTTGCTCAGTATAATAACTGTAAGGTATATTGGACCATTACATTAAACAGTGACTATATATAATTATAACAGGTGTTTAATGAATGAGAAAAGCATATCTTAGATATTGATATGGCAACTCTTATATTAGCTGTCTATTCTAAACATGTTTAAATTGTTTTTTATACTGTCTTTGTAAGTATGACCCTATTTTGGTGCTAATAAGTAGATGGGTAGACACACATTTATACCAGGGTTATCATATAAGGCCCTGCTAGATTTGGGAGTTAAACAGTATGAAGTGCTTGACATGGGTGGTAAGAACTTTCTAAGTTTGTTAACTTAAGTGTGCATATGCCTAGGCATCTTGTGGTCCTTATGATTGCTTGCCTAGCATTATTTCTATGTTTCTAATTAAAAAAAATTTAATAAAATGTCAAATCAATTGAAAGGCTACATATGTATACCAGATTCCCATTGTATAAGTATGAAGGCCACACTTGTGGTCCTTGCAGCAATGTGAATTTAAGTGCAATTACAGGGAGATATATATATATATATATATATATATATATATATATATATATATATATATATATATCATTATCATCATTTTTTTCGGCTGTTCCCGTTAGGGGTCGCCACAGTGGATCATCTGTTTCCATTTCTTCCTGTCCTATGCATCATGCTCTTTCACACCAACCACCTGCATGTCCTCTCTCACCACATCCATAAACCTCATCTTAGGCCTTCCTCTTTTCCTCTTACCTGGCAGCTCCATCCTTAGCATCCTTTTCCCAATATACCCAGCATCCCTCCTCAGCACATGTCCAAACCAACGCAATCTCGCCTCTCTTGCTTTGTCTCCAAACTTTCCAACCTGAGCTGACCCTCTAATATACTGATTCCTAATCCTGTCCATCCTAGTCACACCCAGTGCAAATCTTAACATCTTTAACTCTATATATCCAAAACTGCAGTTTCTTGGAGGATTCACTCTTCTCTGATGTATGGTAATCTTAAAGTCAGTATAAATAAGTAGAATTTGTGTGGGGGGTGCAAACCCTGAATTAAATAAGTGGAATTGGTGTGGGGGGTGCAAACCCCACATGAGGAGTGCAGGGAGTGCTTTTTAGGTGTAACAGTGAGTTTCACACCTTGCTGTTATACACTGAGGATCACAATGGGAGTGTTTTTAGGTGTAATAGTGAGTTTCACACTTTGCTGTTATACACTGAGGATCACACCGGGGGGGGGGGGTGCTTTTTAGGTATTAACAATGGGTTACACACTTTGCTGTTATATACTGAGGGTGACAGAGGGGTGATTTTTAGGTGTAACAGTGAGTTTCACACTTTGTTGTTATACACCGAGGATCACACAAGGAATGCTTTTTAAAGGTGTAACAGTGAGTTTTATTCTTTGCTATTATACACTGAGGATCACACAGGGAGTGCTTTTTAGGTGCAACAGTTTCACACTTTGCTGTTATACACTGAGGATCACATATGGAGTGCTTTTTAGGTGTAGCAGTGAGTTTCATACATTGCTATTATACACTGAGATCACACTTACTTTTTTTCAGAGTTTCATGACTTGTATTGAAAAGTCTTGAAATTCTGAATGGATGTCATGCATAGCATGTACAAATCACATATGATGATTCATATTAGAAGAGACCACTTTCTAAAAATAAATATTGAAATTTACTTATAATAGAAAAGAAGCACAAACATGGCAGGAATCTGATGCAGTCTTTACACTGTATATAATGTGTTGTGTCAGATTTTTAATAAGTTTAAAGGTTTCCTGGTAAGAACAGTGCAAACAAAGGAGAAGACCAAAATAAAATACTGCAATAATAATAAAAAAAATGTGCTTTGATTCAAGTATTGCCACTCAAAAACTACAATTTTAGACTAATAAATATTTGAAGAAGAAAACCTTTAGGAACATCTGCAAATCATATCAGTCTAGAAATAACTATACAAGGATGTTTTACATTTGCAGCTATGACCATGTCTTCATGTCTGGGAATGAATTCCAATTGTTGTAATAGAGCAAAACATGATAAAGAAATATGCCTTTGAATATCTCACTAAAAGAAAAGTTTGTGTTGTTAAGATGCCCAGATTCAGTATGACGATGGAGCGATGTTTAAAAGAAATAATACTAATGGAATTAAGAGAGAAGTTTTCGGAATATATTTGTGAACAATAACTCAATAGCTGTATTCTTCATCTAGACTATGTGCTAAACCATCAGTGTAACTCTTGATTATGCAATTGCAACTGGCCCTTTTTATTATATATGCATTCCAGATTTTAGAGAATGCTTTTCCAGTCAGAATTAGTATGGCTTATCATAAACAAGTACAATATTTACTAAAGAAAGGAATACATACACTTCTTCACCAGATTTCTTTTTCTGTATTATGATATCACTGTGTTGTGCCAGTATAGTAACTATATTATTATGTGTAAGATCATTTTGCCATTGTGTTTCAATCTGCAGTCAGAGCTGATTTCAGGTTGCAAGTAATTATTTTTTTTTTATTTTATTATCATGAATTCAGTATGAATAATGAGCATGATAAAATGCTTTAATAAACTGAAAGTGCCTCTTAGCCTCTTCCAAATATAAACTTCAAAAGTGCTGTTACAGAGATTTTGTTTAGTTTATCAAAGACAGTGAGCCAGATTCATGAAAGCCTGTACTTTATGTTAAGTGCATGTGCATTCCACACAGTGGCTAGCATGCTGTTTGGTATACATTAAGCTGCTCTACATGCCACACCCACCTTCAAAACAAGGGTATATGGCAGAATATGTTAATGAAGGCATAACTAGGTGAAATACATGATAATGAAGCAAATCAACATAATGGAGCTATTCAGGAATGTTTAAAATGAGTGCATACATGCAGCAGTCCCAAATGAACTTCATTCCAACACTCTTTGGAATACAGCCAATAAGACAAACATTTATGCAAAAGTATTACAGGCTACTGCTGCTGCTGTTATTAATCTGTATGTGCAATAGGCTTTAATACAATGAGCTGCTGTTGCCAGACCTCGGCCTAGAATGATAAAGGTCTTCAGACCCTGTTTGACTTCATCATACAAACATTTTAGAGTGCTACAGTGTGGACAGAGATATCATGGAGGAAACATGCAACTTCTGCCACCTCACCTGAGGCCCAAGCAAAATTGTGGAGAACCCATTCCAATAGAAACCAAGGTATGTGTAGCTTTACATATATTAGCTACAGGCACTTTTCAGAGACCTACAGTGGATAATTTAGGGGTGACACAGGCCTTAGTCTCCAGAAAATTACATCAGTTTCTAAATGCAATGTTACAACATGTAAGGGATCATATCTGGTTTCCATGTGCCTTAAAGGAGAGAGTTACAAACATGCAAATATTCTGTGCTATTGCAGACTTCCCTGAGTTTTTGGGGAGGCCATAGACTGAACACACATCAAAATAAAAGCCATCTGGAGAACAGGGAAGAAGGTAAATTAACAGGACAGAATATAATTGTATCAAC
Organism: Protopterus annectens; assembly: GCF_019279795.1. Lineage (NCBI taxonomy): Eukaryota > Metazoa > Chordata > Ceratodontiformes > Protopteridae > Protopterus > Protopterus annectens. Next base: position 1,908,646,567 of record NC_056725.1, read on the forward strand.
TGTCAGGTGGCCTGTAATGCACAAGGGATCATATACAATGTGTGCTCATGTAACCCTTGCAATTTTCACATCTCACACATGTGACACACCTGTAAGGTATGTATGTAAAGTTTGATAGTGGAGACTTTCCACAAAGGCATCTTGTGGGGTATGGAGATTATGCACTGGAGACTTGGCTCATGACACCCATGAGAAACTTGCACAACTCCACTGAGCAAAGATACAGTGATGCACATGCTTACTCCAGGAATATTTTTGAGCATGTATTTGGCTTTCTTAAATCATGGTTTCAATGCCTAGACAGTTCTGGTAGTATCTTGTAGTACAACCCAGATACCAGCCCAATTCCTCACAGTCAGTGCCATGTTGCACGATATAATTGTCAGGAAACAGCTGCAACATGGCCAAGGACCTCAGTTCCCAGCACCATGGGCAGGTACACTAGGGCTACCACACACATACAGATGAGAAGTCAGAGGAAGAATTAGCAGTTGCAGATGATCATGGCAGACACAAGTGTGCACAATGTGCAATAGCTCTACTAACAGGGAGAGGATAGCACACACACACACACACACACACACACACACACACACACACACACACACACACACACACACACACACTCAATACTTAAGTGAAAAGTTAAGAAGCTAAGCATGGACACACACTAACAGTGATGCATGCAAAATTAGTAACATTTACTTCTCCATATGATGGTTGTATTCTGTGAGTATCAGACAGAGTTAACCATAGAATCCATAACTTGTAGCAGCAACATTAAACAAGGCAGGTGATGAACCTGTAAAGAAGAAATAGAAATGATTACCCTCATATATAAGTATTGGACATCAGTATGAATAAACATGGCTAAAACATACAGGAATGTCAGCAGTTACTCAAACGATATATGCAACAAATATCAATCTAATACTGTGCATCATGCATTAAAATTGCTCCTGCCAGGAGATGCACTGCAAGAACCTATTGTGTATTAATGCACACTGTGATGATATGGGCTAGTACCAGCATAGCTAGCTGCAGTTCTGTAAATAATTATATGTCCTTTGAATATCAAACTGATTTATACAGGATGCTTGTGTTACAAATGTATTAGAACTGTATGGCATTTGAATGTCAAACTGACTTGCACAAATGCTTATGTTACAAATGTATTGGAACTATATGGAATTTGAATATCAAACTGATTTGTACAGATGATTGTGTTACAAATGTATTAGAGCTGTATGGCATTTGAAAATCAAAATGTGTTTGTAAAGTTGCTAGTGTAAAAAAAGTGCATCAACAGTGGGTCCTGCTGGACCGAGAAGGAATATACATGTGAGACTGCATGTGTAAATGTTAGCAAGGGATACTGGAAGAGAAGCTGTTAATTTCAGTCCAGGTAGTTTTGGAAAGCTTTGAAATTAAATAAGCTGTTAAGCCATCAATAAAACACCCCTCTGTGCTGAATGGAACTGGAGTCAGTAGTTCTGGGAGACAGCATTGTTTAACACCCTCTGTAAAGAAGAGGATAAGTACTGTAATTGTTTCATGGCTCCAAAGCACTGGCATAAACATTTAGATTTGTATTGTAGCTGTCTATGCTAAATTCCTGTCTCAGCTTCAAAGGGGGATACTGTAAGAACCTAAAGTCAGGTGACCAGATTAGATCACTCTGCCAGCCATCTTGGAAATTATGTTTTAGATATTGCAGTGGGAAATCTCTCAGTATTGCATATTCTGTCTTGGGCCAGACAACAAGAAGGACCATTTACCAAATCATCTGCCTTGCTGAATTAAGTAAGTAAGGAATAGTAATTCTCCTAGAGTCAGTCAAGAGAATATAGTGAAGCTTAGTTTTGATATTGTTTTCTTTATTTGTCTGAGTCTGTCCATCAATGTTACTTTCAATATTCCTGTGATTTGCACTCTGTAGTTTATTGTAAATATATATTTAGTATTTTCATGCTCTTTTATTATTTATTATTACATATATTTAAAACTTTTATGGTGAGTAGCCCTTTTAGAAAGTAACCTTTCAGAGTGCTTATATTTATTTGGTGACACTGTGTAGGCCACTCTAGAAGGCCTAGCTGTCTTGGTCAAGTACTACCATTTATATTAATATTAATATTACACAGTATAATTGGACAACCTTTAGTAAGGGCCTTAGAGTAGCTGATTGTGGAGCATCCGTTGGCAGTGATAAATACCTTATACTGTGGACAGAAGGGAGCTCAACAGGTAAATCTGTGCCAGCCTTTCCTAGGTGTGTGTGTGTGTGTGTGTGTGTGTGTGTGTGTGTGTGTGTGTGTGTGTGTGTGTGTGTGTGTGTGTGTCAGCTACTTGGAGCAGGGACATGAAGCTCTGGGTTCACAGAGATGGTGCTGGAGGACTTGACTTGAACACTCTCAACAATGACTTAAACCTAGAGCTGTACCAGTGAGGAGTTTTATTGGGGACCTGGAAGGAGACAGTTAGAGAAATCTAGACCCCAGAGTAAATGTGTTCCCTGTGTGCTCTTAAGGGACATTATGCTTGATGCAGAGAGGTCTGCATCTGAAAATACTGAGTGTATCCATTTGCATTCCAAGTGAACATCCCTCTCCAATGTCAGTGGTAAGGATTCAGGCTCCTTGATTACTGTCACAAGGAGGGGACATCACACACACACACACACACACACACACACACACACACACACACACACACACACGCACACACACACACAGATGCACACAATAACTAAGTATACCCCCTAAAATGAAATCAAAAACCTGGTAAGGCTAAAGAAAATGCATAACCTCTTAATAGATAGTGTTAACAATAAATCAAGTGTAGGAAATGTTAACATTCAGGATAAGCTTTGCTGATGTCAGATATATACAACAGATTTATCACAGTTGTTAGTCTAAAATGTAACCTTCACATTGCTACTAGTTGCATAAACATGTTTTCACATGTGTTCACATCCTCAGAGAAATGACCATATAAAGGCATGTAACATTAGTTGAGAATACTTCAACTAAAAACTGCAATTACAAGTGTTTAAATAAATTATTTGTAAAAAAAACGTAACATACCTTGACAAAATTCTTATGAAAGTCTGAACAAATAATACAATTGCAGCAAACTGCAGTATCTCTGACATTTGAGAATTCAGTTTCCCCTACTATGATGCAAGGTCTTAGCACCATCCAATGATTAAATAGTGTAGATTAACCCTCAGAAAACTGTGAATATGTGTCAGGTGTCAACACATTATTATTCATGAATTCCCCAATCTGCATGAAGTGCTGGTCTGGTAAACATGGTGTGTGAACCTACATAATGCCATGCACATGCTCTAGCAGTAAAAGAATGAGTCATTCACAGTAGTGCATGAATGGTTGATTGTTTAACACTCCTGTCACACTGATGTGCACTTACAGAGGGACAGTCAGTGAGAATAAACTTACTAAAGAAATATGAGATTACCTTGAGTTATGTAGAAGAGAAAACATTGTAACAAATTTCTGTATATGTGCTTAAGAGGTAAACATGCCATGTCTAAATACATACAAAGCATAACACCAACACTTTACAAATGTATTAAAATACACTAACTGCTCAAAAATTAAGAGAAGAATACATTTTTAATTACTGTAATTTGATTTGTTAGGTTAACTTTTGCAAATGTCAAAATCATGCAGATATCAAATGTAAAATGACAAAGGACATCTTGATGACATGAACATATTGCTCCATATAGGTAAAATGATAGAATGTCAAAGTGTGTTTATATGTGCTCCACTTTCATTGCTTCATAATGTATGTAGCAAATGCTATTAATCTTCCCAATGTTTCATGTTAATGCCATGGTATCAAGGTTCAGATCTCAGGAGGATGATGTTGTTGTGAACATACAAATCCTTAATGATCACATTTCATACACAGACACATTTTCCTTTCTCTTTTTGGCCTCAACCTTTTCACAAAGCTTAGAATTGCACATTAGTGACTGTCAGTGTTCTCTTGCAGTGAGCAATGATTCACTTCCAAAGGCAAAAAGTTTAATTTGGCATGCCATCAGTAGTGTGAATAAGACTGGCATTGATGGATTTCCATCAGCACACTGGACAGTACTAAGTGAAGAAAATGCACCTGTCAACTACCTATCTCTGTGGCCCAAGGAGCAAATGCAGAGAGCTTGGAGATAGAACAGAGCAACTGCTGAATTCAAATCCACACTACTGATGCTTTTACTGATGGGGTCAGATTAAGTATTGTCACAGATTTGTATTTTGAACTGTATAGCCTACCTCTGCATGATGAATGCTAAATATGTTATCTATACTTGTTGTGGATTGCTATTACAATTGTTTTGTTGATAGAAACGCAGGTGCTCTTATTACTAACAACACAATGTGAAATGCTTGATGTTAAATGCAACATTTTCTAAAGTGTGAGAAAAGAAAATCAGTAACATGAGGAAAGTGGAAATATGTATAATGCATTATGCATTACATATCCATATCTTTTAAGCAGTAATCATAAGAGTAATACATTTCCTTATGTCATTACCACTTGTATATGGTGTATCAAAAATGAGCTTATGTAATCTCCAGTGTGACCTCTTTCTCAGGAATTGTCATTACCTGAAGATTTGATGATGTGCAAAAGAAATGCAAGGTGTTATGTGGCAAGCACATTTTAAAATCATGAATATGTTAGATTAATGGCATAAGTGGTGTGTTCAGTGCTAGATATATCCTTGAACTGGATTTGTTGTTGGCTTTTGCATTTGCACACTGGTTGACAGTGCATAATGAGAGTTCATATCTGAAGGTAAAAACTCAAACATTTTATTTGGGCTGCCTTCAGTAGTGCAAATGAGCATGGCACTTATGCACTTCCATCAGCACTCCAGACAGTACTAAGTGAAGAAATTGTACTTCTCAACTACCTAGCTCTGTGGCTCAAGGTGTAAATGCCATAAGTTTGGAGAAAGAACAAAGATAAAGAAGGGTTCCAATCCAGTTTACATGTAATTTTAATGAGAGGGTAAGAATAAGTATTCTCATATAATTTTTATTAGGAATATACCATAAAGCCCAACTGACAAGTATTAAATTTGCAACACAACTATGAGTAATGATTGCTGCATAACTCAAATATAATCTCTGTAAAATATGTTAAGCATAACAATGATGATAGTTAATTTAAACAACACTTGCATAGGTATAATCTGAACTTAAAAATTAGTATGACTCATAACATATAATTATTGTGTCAGACAGTATGCCTTGTAAACTATGTAAAGGCACCTACCTCAAAATGTATTAGTTAGATTACACAGCACCATGCATGTGAAATTTATTTACAGGCAAAAATACTCTTTTTCATAGACCTCTGGAACCATAGCAAGTAAAAGCAACACACATGTTGACATGCCTTAATTAGATCTCGGTTCATGTTGAAATGTGTGTACCTCATCTTACAGATAAAAAGAAAGCTTCCATGTGACACTGAGTTCCATTCCCAGGTGGTATTAGTCAAAGTTTGCATTGTGTATGTCCCTGCAATCCATTGTGTTTCAATCCATGACATCTTGCCTCTAAACAGAATGATTATAACCAACACCATGAAGCATTTGATTATTTTACAGTGAAACATTTTTAAATAGGTTAAGAATCACATGTGGCCATGTCTTACTGTCATATTTTGCACCTTCATTCTATTTTGAAGGAATCTTTCCCTATGTCTCTAGCAAGCCATTTTTGTGCTTTCAGTTGTGCAAATGCAGCTGGCACGGCTGCACATCATTGCACACAGACTGTTATACCTGAGATCTGAACTGGATACCAATTCAGACACATATTTCTAGGTGTCCTTCAGAAGACATAGCAGGTGAAGGTGAGGGTGGTGCTCCCTTTAGAACCCAAAGGTGGTGTGAAGAGGTGTCCAGTGTCTATGTGACACTCCTCATCAAGCACTGTTGCTATAGGCTGCTTCAGGGGAACTATTCCAGGTCTCAGTACAAGGCTGATGATTGAAATAGCTTGGTCAAGGCTGTCTCCAGTGCAGCTGGCTTTCCATCTACTGGAAAACAATGTCATCACCATTACAGTGACATGAAGATTGAGGATCTAGGCATACATAATCAGCAGGATATATTTCCATAAGAACAAGACACCCGATTAAGATGAGAGACAAAAATATAAGCACTGAAAGAGAGGTTGAACTATAACTTTGAAAACTGAAATAAAAAAAGCTGGAAAAACAAATTAAGCATGGTGTGAGACAAGACCAAGAAAACACTGAAGAAAATGTATATATAGATATTGAGCAGAATAGGAAACCTTTTTATAGATACATAAGATGTAGAAGGAGTAAAGGCATACAAATTGATAAACAGTGCACATTCTAAAATTTATTCCCAGGCACAACAGATTATTGATCTTCTTCTTCTTCTTTTGGCTTGTCCTGGTTAGGGGTAGCCACAGCGTATCACCTGTCTGCTCATGATTGGCAGTGGAGTTATACAGTGTCGAGTTGCCAGCCCAGCACCCAACCTTCCACAGAAGGCACACACACACACAGACTCACACCTAAGGCCAATTTAGGGTGTCCAATCAACAGCAGATTATAGATATATTTACAAAATCTTATGCAAAACAGTTTGGTTGCACAAAGGGGCTGATAAGTTGTCCCAGTAACATCCAGGTAACCTCAGATTCTGGGATCAAATTAGATTATATTGAAAAAAGAACCGCACAAACTGGATCCAAACAAAGCACAGGGAGGAGGTGGAATTAGTAGTAATGACCTAAAAACACTTCAGCAAGAATGTACAGTATCATTATATCTATTATTTAGTAGGTTATATAAATATGGGTAGATTACTGAAGATTGGAGACATGCACTTATTAAACCTGTCTTTAAGGGAAAGAAGAGTAGAACAAACCCAGACTCCCAGATTTACTAAACTTCCATGCAGGACTAGCTTAGTCCTGCATGGAAGCACCCATTTAAGAGCAGGATGGCAGCACACCATGCATATTAATAAGGCACGCTGCCTGAGCTCCTAGGCTTACACGGAGTGTGTAAGAGTGCAGGAGGCAAGTCTGAGAGCAGCACTCTCAAAATAAACATGCCTCTGCAATGTAGAACAGCAGAAAAAGGCTAAGGAATGAGCGAGACCACTCATAGGTGTCTGCATATCCCCACGAACAGTCCCCCATGTGTACAACAGCACATATAAATAAAATGAAGAAACACTTGTATTTTTTTTTAAATATCCAGTTAAAGCGAATCATAGGTGCACAGGTGTGCCCATCGCTTAGCTACGATTAAAACAGCTTAAAAGGCTGAAGAGGATAACAAGGAAGTTATATGCAAATGAAGAAGCAGACCAATAGTGTAGTGGGCAGAGCGTTCACTTTATGAGCAGGCATTCCCAGTTCAAGTCCCACTGCAGCACAATCCATTTTCCATGGCAAAGCACATGATGACCAATATTTTTGTTGCAAAACCCACTAAATAACATATATTTATGAACTGGAGTACTGCAGGAAATGCACATGTGAAGTGTCAGTGTCATAATGAATAAGGCACTAGTAAGCAGGTTTAAGCACAAATAAGCAGTAGTAAGCATATTTAAGTACTAGTAAGTGGGTTTAAGTGCATTTGCATGGAGGTAAGCAATGCTTACAGTGGTTAAGCAATTCTGAAGCTAACCCTCTGTAAGCAGATGTAACGGCAGGTTAGCGGTGCTTACCATCATGCAAACCCATGTACAAGTGCTCAAAAGTGCCTTAATCACTCTGTATCCAATGGCCCTTTTTCTGCCCATCAACAAAATAAACAGCCATGTAGGTCTCGAACCCAGAACACTATACACCATAGCCATAGTAGTTATCCACCAAGCCATCACAGAAGTAAAGCTCAATGAGGTAGTAGTAAACATGTCCTCACCATAGTATAACCAAACTGAACATGTGAAATGCATCAGTATACAGTTATATGTGCCATAACCCACTACATAACATAAATATGTGAACTGGAGTACAGCAGTAAGCCCAGAAGTGAGGTGTAATTGTAATAGAGTGTTGAAGTCCCCAATAAAAGACAAGGACCCCACAGAGTGTATGTGAACATCAATCAGGGACACTAGGCATACATATAAGGTGTAATGAATAATAACACAATGCCAAAAAGGCATCATAATGAATGTGTAATGTAGGCAATGCCAAGCATTGCACAGGCCAGCTTAGGAGGTGTGAGCAATGTGTAGACCAGTTAACTCTTTGTGGCCAGTGGTATACCCCTTTAAACAATGCCAACCTTAGGTAAGCAGGTTTGCCCATAGTGTAACCTTTTCAAAACCAGCCAATCATGGAAAAGTGCAGGAAATCATCCCTACTTAATCCCAAGAGTTAGGAATACAGCTCATAACTGGTTGTAGCTCCCCCTTGCAGGCACTATGGCAGTAAGGGGAGAAGGACTGCACTTCTGGGTGCAGCGCTGGTGCATCCGGAGTCCAAGGTCATGGCAGGACTCCTAGTTAAAGACCATGCACAGAGACTGGGCTCCCAATATAAGGCAGTGGCTTGGGACTGTCTCGCCTATGACCTCACCAGTGCCACTGGCATACCCAGAACTGGTGAGCAGGTCAGGCACCACTATGCTGACCTGAAGTGGCAGAAGGGGGACCTCTTGGAGGAGTGGCTCCAAGAGGCTAGAGCATCAAGGCGATGTTCCAGCCATGTGTAAATATCAACCCAGCATGTGTGTAATAAGTGCCAGCTCAGGTATATCATGGATAGGTATGGCTAAATATTCCTCTTATGTCCCCCACAGCTGCAACGGAGTGGGCCGCAAACCAGGAGGCCCACATCTGCCATGTGACGCAGTTGCGATGCAAGGCAGGTCAGTAATACTCATGCTTTTACTGTCATAGGAAATAAAAATAAAAGTATTAGTAAATTAATTGCTAGTATAAAACCTGTATTGTTCAAGGCAAGTACCGCATACACTAGAGAATATGGCAGGAAGAGTCTCATATTGTTAGTATGGCAATAAAAGTGTAATATCCTGACAAAACAGGTCTAACTGCTGGACTGCACATGTATATTCTGATATCATATGGTAATGTAGATTCGCAATCATGTAATAGTGCTGTAGTTTTAAGCACTGTTACCCACACCATGCACCATAAATTGAATTTGTAGGAATGCCTGTATATGACAGGTGTAATCCCCAGAGAACATTTAGAACAACTGAGAGACACATAGACAGTAAACAGGGAAAATGCAAACAACAAAAACCGAATAGCACAGGCACCTGAGATGTGAACTGTTGATTTTTAAGCACACACAACCACGGTTCGAATCCTGCCAGTGGTAGTAGTCTCCATACAGAATCATACCCCACAACTGTACAGATATGTTCAGAATGTCTATTAAAGTGGCACATATCTAATGCCTATTAACCTGTCCCCCTGGGAAATCAGTGGGATTATCCCAGATGTATAGGCAGCAAACAGAAAATACAACTGATTGACACATATCAATGACAACAACCTGGCACAGTAGCAACTCCCCAATACCTTATATGACTAAGAAGCCACATATGTCCCATTTGCACCCCAACTTGTTAAGCTGTGGTCAGAGTGTGTACAGTAACAGAGTGAGATGTATGTGCATAATAGTAATTTGGAACCTGGTACTGTCTGTAGGAACATTCTGGTAGTGCTAATAAACATTCTTCCCACGGGTCTGTCAGATACCAACACTGTGAACAGAAATACAAGAATGATATGCAGTTAATCTGAATAATGAGGTATTACACATCACTGTCACCCACACTGTCCTTACAACATATAACTGTCTAGGAATTCTGTATGTTATTATACAAGGTCAGAATGCATAAGCAAATAGGATTAATAAGACAGAAAGCAGATTGGAGATATACAGCAATATTAATATAGCAGACACAACTGTGATGGGCAGTGTTTAAGTTGTAGCAGACACAGCCATGATCTGAATTCTGGGAGTGGAATTAGACTGCATACAGATCCATACTCCACAACTGTACACATGAGGCCTGAATGTCCAGTATATGTGCCCATATCTGCTGCCTGTCCCCCTGCCCCCCTGGTAAGTCTGTGGGATGATCCCAGATGTGTAGCCAGCAAACAGGGAGTACAAGTTATTGTCAACCATCATGAGAACACAACTGTCACTGTAGCAACTCCTGAAACTTTTAGAAGAGTAATATTTCAAGTATGGCCTATCTACACTCCCATGTTGTCAAACTGTGACCATAATATGTACAGTAACAGAGTGAGATGTATGTGCATAATACTAATGTGTAATCTGGAACATTGTGTGGCAACAGTCAGGTAGTGCTAACAAACATTGCTCCCATAGGTACGCTGGATACGAACACTGTGCTGAGAAATACAGACCAGTATATAACCTGTACTGGCACCGCCCACTCTGGTATTGTAGGGGATTGTGAGTGTTGCAGTTTCTCTGAATAATAAAGTATCACTGGTCACTATCACCCATACTGTGCTACATAATATAACCATGTAAGAAAGCATGTATATGTGTGTGTCAGGTCACTAAAGATGGAAGAGGGCAATATTCTAGATATGTCCAGGCACACCAGCATGTAGTCAAAACATGGCCAGAGTCTTTGCAGAAAGAGTTGGATAGCATAGTGCAAAACATCAACCCAGAATCAGGAAGTATGTGTACAGTTAGTCAGTGTTAACAATCATTCCCTCCACAGGTATACCAGGTAAGAGGTGTATACTGCAGGTAAAACTGGTTCATGTGTAATGATGTTGACAGCCATATCAGTGTCCAATATAGGTCTATAGGGTAGTGTAGTAAGACTTGTAAGGTACAGATAACAGCACTGACTAGGAAAGTGATATGGAGTACAGGAATATACTACTTGTTAATTGACATATGTCTCCCCCCACCTTATCTCCAACAATAATCAACATACCCACCCCAACTGGTATGTACTAACTCTGATACTGTCCAGTTGTTTGTTAATATTTGAATGGTTCCTATGCATGTGCCATATTGAATTATTCCACCATTGTTGGCATGGTGCCATCAATGTACCTGCATGCTGTTTTTATTACCAATGTGGTCCCATATATGCATGTGTTTTTTTTTTGCTATGCAACTGTTCTGTATCTGGTGTCTGGGTTAATGGGAATATCTATGCATGCTGTTATACCTAACCCTGAAATGTGTTGACTATTACTAACCCATATATGATGTAGAAATCTAAACACTATAGCACGCTTGTGCAGGCTGGTCCCAGCGGACCCACCTGTCCCACTTCAGCTGGCCGAGGCACCGGGCAGAAGCATGTCTGGGGCCCAACCCCGCACCTCTCTGTCTGTTGGTCCTGCACAACCTTCAGGTGGAACCACCTCAGGGGATGAGGCTCACCCCCCTGGGAGTGGGCATGGACAGGCACCTGTCACCCATCAAAAGGTCAAGGTCACAGTGCCTAGAGTGATCAACAAGCAGATCAGTGATCTTCTACGCCAGCTTGAGGGCCACTTGTCACGATTATAGAGTCAGCCTGACTCTGCGGCTCGGCCCCCAGCACAGCCACCTTTATGGCTGTGAAGATGCAGTGGTGACTGCCCATGGGAGGGGACCTCAGTCAAACTATTAGCACTAGGGGGCTTGTGGGTTTCCAATATGCCAACATTCCTCCCCATCAAGGTGTTTACCCCCGCATGTGTCATATACTGCCCCTGTATGCATCTTGTGTGTCTTGTCTGTTAATCTACCCAACCTACCTCCCCAAATATACCTACTGCCCCTCCCCAAAATCCCACTCTTACCTAAAAAAAAAAGGGCAATCTGTTCCCACAAAAAATCATGCCCCATACATAGCTGTCCATTTTGCACATGTATCCAGTGGACACATGTAATCCAGTCTAATTGGCAGCACAGCTTATTATTGTTGTTCTCACCCCTTTCCCAGCAGTTTGAATGTCCAAATCTACCTCCTAATTCAGTGAATATGCACAGCTGTTGCTGTAAAAGAAATGGGCAGCTATGGACATTCCCTACACCCTTCCTGCACATCCATAGCTATTTTCCCTATGGTCTTTCCCTCTTTGTTCCACTTTTTCACCACTTTCCTATAAACCTTTTTTTCTTTTCTTTTAAAGAAATTAGCATGGGGGTAAGCATGAGTAAGCACTTTTAAGCAGCAGTAAGCGGGTCTAAGCCTGTTTGCATGGGGGTAAGCACTGCCTACACAGATTAAGCAATTTAGAAGCTAACTGAGTATAAGAAACTGTAACCGGACGTTAGCAGTGCTTACTTCCATGCAAACACGTGCAAACCCGCTTACAATTGTTTTAAAGTGCCTTAATCACTCTGTATCCAATGGCCCATGTTCTGCCCAGCAACAAAATAAACAGCCTCTGCAAGGCTTGAACCTAGGACCCTGCACACCATAAACAAAGTGACTTACCACTAAGCCATGCCAGATATACATAAAGCTGATGTTTTCAGAAACATATCATCCAGCACAGTCATGCAACAGTACAGAGAATGTATACCAACATCTAGATGTATGAGCATGTAAATATATTAATATAGAAACAGATACAACATATATATATATATATATATATATATATATATATATATATATATATATATATATATATATATATATATATATATATATAAATTTAGAAATACATATATATATATATATATATATATACACACACACATATGTATGAACATATATACATGCAAATGCCTACATGGACACATATATATGCCTACACTTATATGTCTACATATACACAGCAAGTTACATATATGTAAGCAGATATATATCTTTGTAGGTATATACGGACATAGTCATATATATGTAAGAAGATATATATATATATATATATATATATATATATATATATATATATATATATATATATATATATATATATATATATATATATATATATATATATATATATATATATATATATATATATATATCTCCATATAGGTATATATGGACATACATGTGTAGATATCAATGGGAGATTAACTAAATCGTAAATGTCCACATGCACCAATAATGGGGTTGAGAGGCCCCAAACAATATACGTCTTGTATGACTAGGTATACCCACCCCACCACAGCCAAACATGTCCGCCTGCAATACACTACCAAGTGTTGCAGATCCCATAACCAGGTCCTAACATGTCATGGGCACAAGATGTTAACAGTACTACATCCCACCTGTATGATGTCAGGCTGGTATTGGTCACATATCATGCAGTACTGTCTGGCTCTCATAGGAAATGGGAAATGTAAAATGTGGAAGCTAGCAACATCCCCATGATACATATACACAGACACATATATGCAAATACATATATATATATATATATATATATATATATATATATATATATACACACACACACACACATATATAGAGATATACACATGACTACAGATACACACGCAGAGATATGTATGGTAAGAAACTCCTGTAGTAGGCGCACACAATATGGAGCAGCCTCTATGCCTACAGTTAACACTCTAATAACTGGACACTGGATGAGCCAGCCATACAAATGACATATGTTGCCTGCAACATATACCCACAGAGAGGTCATAGGCTAAAACACCACACACAGGTTTGCAGAAATGGAATACCTTTATTTGTGTACTATTACAGATGTATATGCCATGTCATATAGCTGTTCAGACACTGACTAATGCAAATGTGAAACAGTTATACTGATACAGTAGTCTGGAAAGGTCCACAACTGTTGCTGTCCAGGCCAAGCCCTTCAAATCATACAATAGTAATGACAGACTGGGCCACAGGATACCACACAATCAGCAGTAAGTGATGCAGGTGTATAGTCCAGCAGCCCCTATCTACACTCTGTACACAATCACTAGGTGGTACAGACTTCAGTTGGCCAAATGGGATGTAACTGATACATAACATGGCATAACTGACACCATCACAGGCACTCTGGCAAACAGAACAGTCTGTATGGCAGGAGGCAGTAGGCCTGCAGTAACCCACTTTATGTAAGTAATGTCAAGATAGGCAAAATGTTTGGTACTGTACATCCAGATACCTTATGGCAGCCCACCCCTGATACCCACACATTTTGTAACAGCCTAGGTTATGTATGGTGCATCTCCCCCTAGACTCAACACTACTGTGCCATATACCACTGTTACATACACTGGCCTCTGGAGTGCATATGGGCACACATGTGTTGTGTAGGTGAAGCCCACAAATATATGGCCCCAGGCCCACCATATGTGTGGTGGATACAATAGCAGTGGACTGCTGGAAGGAATGGCAGTGTGGTATACGTATATGTGCATATGTATCACTATCTGTATATGTGTAGACATATAATGCTCTGTATATGTATATCTATATATGCTGATATGTACATGTGTAATTATCTATATAGATATCTGGATAATCATATGTACATATATATTCGCCATATGTCCTGAACATGGGGTGTAGCCCTACCTTAGCCCCTATAGTCCCAACTCCATAGTGCAAGGGGATTGCGGTATGTATAGCAGGTATATTAGTAGACTATTGCTACTGTAATAGGGATTGTCTTCACAGACATGGTGTGTGTGGCAGGTCATATCTGATTTTCACATGTGTGCCATTGGCTACTGACAGACACCCTAAGGACATCATAGTACAGTACCGCTGCAAGCATGTAATGCTCCTGTGCACTACACCATAGATATTGGCCAATAGATGTGGGTATTCTGGCACACTCTGTACAATCCAGAGGTATACACAGAACCCCTTAGTGCACAACACGTGGACCAAGCTTGACAATATGGATGTTAACAGCCATGTAGATGGGTATAACACATAATGACTGGTATACATTTGCCCCCATAGGTTCCTTCACACAGCCCTTTCTGTCCTGGCACATAATAACTGCTGGTACAGAGGTGCCATGGCCACATACTACCCACTAGATATTGACATACATCTGTACAGCATCCCACCACAATGTCTGACATACATGACTGTTAAGGGAGACCCGGCAGCAGTACATCTGGCAAGTATCTGCACATGACATTTCACTGGGTAAGTACACTAAGCTGCTTGGCATGTAACAAAGCACTGTGCAGGCTACAGGCAGACTGGCTCAGCACTGGCCTACATCTCCTATGGGGGAATGCACATGGACCTGCATATATAGCAGGCTCTACAGGCATGTCACAGCACAGGGTAAGATACACCTGTATGGAAGTGCATAACCACAACCAATCTGAACACAGCCACATATGGTAAGCTAGCATAATATTACAGTATATGGACTATCTGTTCAACACCATCCTCATATGTGCCACTCACACTCCAACTCTACATATACTGTGCCACTACACAGTGTGGCCTGATGCCTGTCTGTGATATGGGACATGTGTGTGTATGGCCCTACAAACATGTAAGCCAATACGGTAACATACAGTGGAGCAACATGAAACATCAGATAGGAAGGGACCTAGAACGATGACATCTACCACAGTCTGTACACAGACCAAGGTACATATTGATAATACACACACTGCCAACATTCACCATAAGTACACAGACCTCAGTACTGTACAAACAACCACAGAATGTCCAGGTCATGTCACCAAATATGACCCCTACTGTACATAATGTGTAGCAGTCTGATATCTCACTGGCTTGTTACCAGATATGATGAAACTAATTATGGTGTAAAGCAGATATGCAACTCTTAATGCATGACATATGTACAAAGGTTGACAGAGTTGTTGCTGGAAGCACATACACAGGGCCAATATTGACATGTTGCTGTGATAACATCTTACATTTACTGTTGTAACAGGGTTTGTCACAACATATGTCCTATGAAGGATATGAAGTCAGTAACTGTCCCAGCTTTCAACAGCTACAGACTGCAATCCTCACACTACCTTCTGCAGTTCACAGATACATGCTCTGTGGGTAACACATGAAACTAAAGGCACCACACACTGCCCAGTCTACAGATGACCCTACAGATGGGGAGTCCTAATAAAATAGAACTGACATGACAGGTATTAATACATGTGGGACAGCCATATCCGCACACACCCTGTTAAACCAACATTACTCTGAATGCAGTATAGCAGCACTTACACTCTGTAGTTAGGTCAGGCACACCCCCCATCCTGTGTGTTGACCTGTTTCCACAGTGTATATTGTCAGAGGTAAATCCCCAATCCATCTGAGATGCTGTTTGCCAAACAACAGTGTTTCTGCTCACAGTGAATGGAAAGGCCCAACACCAACATGATGTTCCTAGATATTGGAGTGTGTTTCCATGCAATTGGCTATGGGAATGTTACCACAGCTGTTCCACAAGCAATCAGCTAGGGCAGGGCTGCAATTCATGCAGAGGCCATCAGCTGATTACAAGCATCACTTAAAATGCACATGCTGCTGCCTAATCAAAGCAGGTGTAGGTCTCCACATCCACCAGTGAGGGAGTAAGAGAGGCAGACAGAGGCAATGACAAGTCAGGGAGGGGTGGGAGAGTAAAATTTAAGCATGTCTGTGTCACTCACCTACCAGCACAGGGCATCAAACCCCTGACGATTATATAGTGCTATCACAGTCCTATGCAGTTATGTGATGTGCCACATAGGTCACCTGTGGTGGAGTCCTCAGAACATATATGTGATGGTGAGTGACATCTGCAACAGTGATATGGTAGCTATATGGTAGGTGAAATACACGTGCCTGACCACATGAACAGGTGCCAGACACAACACAGCCACACTCTCACAGGGACGCACACACATTGACACACTTGGCAGGGCCAGGGATACAGCTCATCACTAGTGAGATTGCCACAACACATTACTGTGCAGGTATCACATGCACCACACGGGTCATACAGAGGTTATATGGGCAAAGGGTATGGGGAGGTGTCTGACATCAGACAGCATGCTTCAGTATGCCACTGGGGGTGTAATGAGTGTGTATGTGATCATACACATCATACACCACACACAGAAACACACAGGATGCCAGTACTGACATGCATGGGTGCATTTCTGCACAGGTATGTGGTGGTCGATTGTGCTAGATGGATATACAAGGCTAGGTAATGGGTATACCTTGGCATCAGGCCACATGACAGTGGTCTGTATTGTGGTTCAGGGCTGTGGTTTCTGCATTTGCCCACACAGGTGGGTGTTCTATCCACCATCCAGTCAGATGGGTGTCTATTGCGTGTGGCCAATGCTGTGCATCACTTGCCATGTATGTGTTCCTTAGTCCATAACATGGATGGTGTCTTGGATGTGCACACCTCCCACATGCATTTACAGTGACATGTGGAACTGTACCTGGGGTGTTGGGACCATGTTGTGTACACAGATTATCACCAGATGTGCCAGGCTTGGCCCCCTGTGGCAGGAACTGTTATGGACAGCAGGTTAACCCTGCACCTACATTGATAGTATGCTAATGGCATTCCCTGGTGTCAGTAGCATCTGTCCATACAGGGCATGTTTTCAGGCATGGTATGTCCTTTGGGGGTCACATGTGATGGCACCACAGGTGTTGCAGGTGTCCAGTGGGGAACATGGGGAAGGTGCACTGTCTGCATGTATGTGTCTATTGGACAGATGGACAGGGTACCATGCCCACTGTAGGCCACTGCAATCACTTCATAGTTGCTATCGGTCACCAATAAGCAGTGTACTGCACACGTATTGGTTGTTGCCTCGGCATATGTGTGTGTGTGTGTGTGTGTGTGTGTGTGTGTGTGTGTGTGTGTGTGTGTGTGTGTGTGTGTGTGTGTGTGTGTATGTGTGTAGGAGACATGGGTTGAGAGTGTGCTCTGGGTAACACTGGGGTTGCTAACTGTGATTGCCTGGCCTTGATGTCACATGTATGGGTATGGCTATTTCACATCTGTTATCCCTGTACAGTGGACATTGTGATATATACTAGAGCCACCATATAAGAAATTTGCAAAACCCACTCCACATTGGGCCCAGGTGTCACACACCAGTCATATCTGGGAGTAGAACCCCTATCTAACTAGGTCATTACACTACAGCACTATCCAGTTATAGTACACGCCACAGAGATTACTTGAGTATGCCTTTCCCAAAGGTGTATATCACATTGGATGTCATCAGCAGGATTGCCAAAGTAGGCCATTTGACATGTATTGAGTGTGACTAGCCTAAAATGCATTGCTCCCTACACAGAGATTGAAGCACACACAAAACAGCCACAACCAACATGTATGGGTATAGCACCCCTAACAAAGGTCTATTTCACACTACAGCATGGAGCCACCACAGGGATTACTGAAGCACTCCTTCCCCAAAGGTGTATTTCACAATGAATGACATCAGCAGACATGCCAAAGTAGGGTTTTTGACACGTACTGAGTGTGACTAGCCTAAAATACATTGCTCCCTACACAGAGATTAAAACACACACAACTCTCATGTGTTAGTATAGAACACCTAACAAAGGTCTAGACCACACTACAGCATGGAGCTGTTATAGGACACACCATGGGGATTACTGGAGAGCTTTTTCCCAAAGGTGTATTTCACAATGAATGACATCAGCAGGTTTGCCAAAGTAGGGCATTTGACATGTACTGAGTGTGACTAGCATAAAATGCATTGCTCCCTACACAGAGTTTGAAACACACAAAAAGCATCCACAACCAACATGTGTGGGTATAGAACCCCTAACAGAGGTCTATATCAAACTACAGCAGTACACAGTTATGGCATGTGCTATGGAGATAACTGGGCTCAAGCTCTCATGCTTGTCATAGTGGGGCTATGGGAAGGGCGTGTGTGTGCATGGGCCATAACCCATTCATCTAGGGGTTGACACACACCACATGCAGGCCCAAGTTGGGCCATATTTCACAGGTATGTGTATACAGCTGCTAGATGACTACTTCCTTGAACAGTCATGTTGCACAGCTGGCACATGCACCACATACTCTGTAATGCTGTCAGATTCTGGTGGCTAGTATCTGCATTGAGTGACATCTAACCCTCATGTGGTTGTAGTCCTTTGGCTGTGTGCTGGGTGGGACAGGCCTGGATGGGTCCTTGTCACAGTCATCCTCTTCCACAGATCTATGTATGTCTACCTTTGGCTTATTATAGTGTGTTGTCCTTACATATATGCCTGTAATCCTAGCCACTGTGTGTGCAAAGCATGAGTGGTGCATAATGAGGAGTGTCTGCGCTAACATCTGCGGCTGCCAGATATGTCTGGTCCACTGGTGTTTGCAGACATGGCCTTCATGTGTTTAAGTATAGTAGTGTTTGCAGACATGGCCTTCATGTGTTTAAGTGTGTGAGCATGCCCAGTATGACTTTTCAGTATGTTGTTGACTGACATTGCCTTCATTTCTCTAAGTGTGTGGGCATGCCCAGTATGGTTGTCTGTACTGAATGTGTGGATCGAGTCCAGGTCATTTGTACTGCAGTGCTGACCTTTGTGTTGTACACCTAGAGATAGCATGCTGTCTCTGCAGGGTATCTGTTGATCATTTGGCATTGACTGTTACTACATTTCTGCATAAGATGGGGGGGCACACCTGACTATTTCTACATTTCTACACAGGATTGTGGGGGGCACACCTGACTGTTACTATATTTCTACATAGGATGGAGGGCACACCTGACTATTTCTACATTCCTACACAGGATTGGGGGGCACACCTGACTGTTACTACAATTCATCGTAGGATGGGGGGCACACCTGACTATTTCTACATTTCTTCACAGGATTGGGTGGACAAACCTGACTGTGACTACATTTCTACGTAGGATGAGGGGGGCACACCTGAAACTTGTACACATTTGCTAGGACTGTACTGGTATGTTGGGTACTCCATTTCAGTCTGTAGTCTTACCTATCGTGCTGACTAGAGGCATACCAATGTACTACAGATCTTAGCTTTTAATTGCCTACATATTAGTTTCTGACTTCCTACCCTTCAGAACTGACATCCCACTGCCTGACCTGCTGTAGTCCGTCTTTGTAGGCCTGGGGGGGAGGTTACCCATAGGCCTCATTCAGAGGCCATAGCACAACCTTTGTTTGTGTTTGTCTACACCTGTCCTGCTGTCTGTGATTGTTGTTGGGTATGTGAACCTCCCTGACTGGCATGCGTGAGTCACTTAGCTTGTGGGTGTCCCAGTATTGAGGGTAGTGCTGCAGGGCTACCTATGTCGGATGCACATAGTACACTCCCAGCACATGGTTAAGCACAGGTAGCGTAATGTTTGGCATCCCTTTTACTGTATGTGAGAGTCAGAAAGAGGTGTTATTCCCTGGGTCCCTCCTGTGTCAGTGTATGTGCTATGCATTGCCTCTTTGCCAAGGCCAGGGCATACTGGGCACGCCTCCTTCTGCCTACTGGGTTAGACTCAGGTTGTTCCTCCTCGGAGTCACTCTCTGCCTGTGCAGGCCTTGGCAATGGTGGGGGGCTGTGTGGCCCTGCCCCTTGCTGTTCCTGCTACAGCTGTTTCCACAGGATCATATTGTGCAGCATGGCACATACAAGGACAATTTGGGTACATGTAGCTGGTGAGTACTGCAAGGCTCCATCGGATGTGTCCAGGCACCAGAACCATGACTTGAGCATCCCAAACACACACTCTAGTATAATTCTGGTCTGTGCATGCGTCTCATTATGGAGTTTTTTGTTCATGTGTGTGCATTTCTGATGGGTGTCATCAGTCACGGCTCCAGTGTGTATCCAGCATCCCCCACTAGGTGACCATCAGGGATGTCCCCACTGGCATATCTCTGGTACAGATGTGTCAGATGCCAGATGTGAGAATCATGATAGCTTACAGGGCAGCCAGCACACACATTCATTATAATGCCCTGGGCATCGTACATGACCTGGCAGTTGATGGAGGGGAAGCCCTTGCGGTTGATGTAGACCCTACCCCGCTTACCGGGTGGTGCTTTGATGCATATGTGCATGCAGTCTATAGCACCCACTACCTCAGGGTAGTCTACTGTTTGGTGGAACAGTTGCATATTGCTGGCTAATGCCTCACGGGTGTTGGGGAAATGTATGTGCTCACCGACATGTGCTGACATAGCATCCAGGAACTGGTGGAGTACCCTGGATGCTGATGCCTGTGAAATCCCATTCATATGCCCAGATGGCCTTTGGAAGGTACCTGTGGGTAGTATTCGTAGGCCTACACATACCTTGGTATCCACTGGGATGAGTTCCCTTCTGTTAGTTCTGTCAGGTGTGGCTGTTACAGCTCAACAATTTGCTGTAGGAGGTCCCTGGCCACCCTATAGTGCTCCACTATCTCAAGATCATGTAGCCCCTGGTAAGTTACCCTGGGTCTGTACACTCTTCTCCGTCTCCTCACTGTGGGTTGGTTGACAACATTCACATCCTCGCCACCCTCACCCTCCTCCACAAGTTGTTGTATGATGGCGATTGCAGCCCCTATCATTTTGCTGTTGTGAGTGTTAAAAGTTTCCCGCTTGTTTCCACTGGTGGTGTACAGTGTGGGAAAAAACAGAGGGGAATGTGTTTGTATAGTTTATAGTAGTGCTCTGGCCTGGGCTGGTCTGCTGCCTGTGTAATTGGCTGATTCTGATACATTTCACCTGCCAGTTAAGCTAGTTCTCTTTGATTACCTTCCTATTGCTGTTTTCCCTTCCCATTGCTTTCCTATTTAAGCCCGTGTGCGCACCGCACAAACAGATTGCTCAAATGTGCACACTGCTGCTATTTCCTGGTTTAACTTCTTTCTTCCTGTAAAACCTGGTTCGTGGCATGCACACCCGTTTAGGCTTTGTAAAGAGTGCTAGGCAGGTTTAGACACACCCCCTAGTTTAGCTGTGCTAAGCTAGGAGCACAGTCGAGCCACAGGGCTCCAATCTGCTTACAGTATACCTGACACACACACCCATGATGTCACCTAACTCCTAGGTTTGCACCAAGCTATTCCTACTCTTACACTGTTGGGACCTGGCTCACATACTGGGGAAAACTGAGATTCACTATCCTTCCCCTCATTTGCATAGGATTGCTTGCTAATGCATAGTTACATGTCTCACACTTACCCTCCCCCCTTAGCAACCACTACTCACTGGCCATGTTGTCTTCTGCCTGCCATTGACTTGCATGGCAAAATACTGATTTTAGTTAGAATGCTTAATTTAGGTTCATTTTGTTATCCCCCCCCCCCCTGATCCTGTTTGCGCACCGCTGCCCTACGCTTAAACAGTCGAGATTGGCTAAAAAAAAATAAAAGTTGATTTTCTATTTTTTTTATGTTTGCAATGCTAATGGCCTTATACTTGGCCATTGGCATGCTTACTACATGATATGCAGCCTTTATTTGGAGCTATCACAGCTCCGTTTTGGATTCTTCAGAAATGCACTCCATTACTAACCGAGTACATTTCTGCAGATAGCACTAGTCCTGCACAGACTGTTGCAAGCTTCCTGGATTGCAATTTCACCTCATTTGCATACGTTTCTCCTTCAAATGGGGTGATTTGCACACCAGGGCTTAGTCTGTGCAGGATTAGTGCGGGAACGCTCGTGCATGCCACTGCAGGCTGTTCCTGGATCTCACAGCAGATATATTGCCTGCTTGAGCTCCTACACTGATCTTGCACACTGTGCAAGCTTTCGAGAATCCAGGGGAGAGTCATATAGACCCTTACGTTGACTTTCATGTTGTGAAAAAATAATGGTGAAGGTAATATTGGCTAAGTTATTGTCAGAATTGGATAGGTTGGGACTTGACACTATGTATCAGCATGCATATGTTGAAAATAGATCTATTACCATCTGTAGCATGATGTTCTATAACAATATAATAACAGCTATGAAGGAAAAATTATGCTGTGATGGAATTTATATAGATTTAACTTTAGCATTTGATAGGGTCATACAAAAACAAATTATCAATAAATTAGAACAACTAGGTATTGATGTACTCTTGATAAGATGGATAGCTGCGTGGATTACAAATAGGACATGGCAAGTATCGTACAGCAATTGGATAAGTGAAATTCTTGGTTGCAATCAGGGCGTCCCACAGGGCTCTGTCCTAGGCCCTTACTTGTTTAGACTGCATCTTTCAGACCTAACGTTTTCATGTGAGGTGTTCTACAGTCCATATGCAGATGACTTGAAATTCAGTAAACTGATTACATGTGTTACAGATAAGGCATGTCTACAAAATAAATTGACTAAATTGATCATTTGGGGATAGGAAAATAATATGCTGATAAATACATCAAAAGCTAAGCATATGAGATTTGGGAGACATAAATTGAAAGGTGAGTATTTAATAAAACACACAGTAATTGAAACTGTAGATCTATTTAAGGATATGAGTATATCGGTAAATCTAGCTTTGAGCTTTTCTAATGATATCAAACATTTGGTTAAATATAGTTACAGAACTATAGGTTGCATAAAAAGATTTATAAATTATAGGAAATCAGAAATGATGACATCGTTGTTTGTTAGTTACATTAGACCCAAACTTGAGTATGGAATAACAATATGGGAACATTATAAGAAAACAAGCATGAGTAAACTGGAAAGAGTACAGCGGAAATATACAAAGGGCATCCATGTATTTGAAAATTTAAGTTATTATGAAAGACTAAAATATCTGAAGTTGTACAGTGTTTCTTATAGATATTTAAGAAGAGATCTTATTCAGGTATATAGGGCATTTAGAGACAACTACCTCTGAGAATGTTTGGGATTATCAAAAGTAATAGAGAATCATTTAATAATCTATGTAGAAGATTGTATAAGAATGAGAAGTGTACTAATTGGTTTTCTGAGAGAGCAGCTGATGCATGGAACAGACTACCAAATTACATTAAGGCAATTGCTAGATTAG
Source organism: Protopterus annectens (assembly GCF_019279795.1). NCBI lineage: Eukaryota > Metazoa > Chordata > Ceratodontiformes > Protopteridae > Protopterus > Protopterus annectens. The sequence goes on from NC_056725.1 coordinate 1,908,670,551, forward strand.
ATATTTTTAAGAACAGCCTGGACACTTATTATGGGAACAAGTGTCTTGGTATATTGGTAGGCTAGAAGGGCATTAATGCGTGTGCTTGAAATATTTGTATGTATGCATGTATGTATGTATGAAGAGATGTAAAGAGGATTTCCTGAGTCAATGGGAAGATGAACTGAAGTCTACAAACACGTCTCAGCTGTGTAAGTGTAGTGAACCATAATCCGTCAATGATTTAGCATGGATTTCCCAGCCAATATAGTTATTCATTATGCTTTTATCTTTTTTGTCTGTGATTTGTTCTGTACAACTGCCGAAGCTATTGCTTAGAATAGAGAGGTGCATCAGGAGAGACTGGTTTGCCTCAGAGAAGCACAGTATGAGGATTCATCTGATATGAATGACAGCCATATCATACTTTTCAGACCATCAATCCAGATAAGCTTGAGTAGGCATATATAACCTTTATATCACACATGCACCTCCGCTCCAGTAGCTCATGATGATTGCATTAAGCAATGAAAAAAATCAACCTAGCTGTATGGGGGTTCAACTCCCAGCAGCCAAAATTAGCTTTTATTTCAGCATAGCATGTATAAATTATTTACTGCAATATTACGTGACATTAAACATTCCATTTTGTAACTGGATTTATTAACTTGGAAAGCATATATCTGATATGAAACAGTCAAGTAACAGTTTCCATATTATTTACGCTGAAACTGATTTATTTTTATGACACATTAATGCCTTCACATATTTACTCATTGCTTTATGGTGCTCTCATCCTTACTAACATCCAGTTATCAGAAACAACAAAACTTCAGCAATGCTATAAGTAAGAATCTAGATTTGCAGCTAGCATACCTACACATGTGGCTGTGGTGGCACCAACACAGGCAACACAGACACCCTGCACATCTGAGTCACAACTTCTCAGCACTGTCTCCACAACACCTGTACTACCTACACTAATTGCATCAGATAGCTTTCCCCAGCTGCTGGTGCAGTGGTACTCACCGGTATAGTGCAGAAGATACATTTTTGTCACCTGTCAGCAGCTGCCAGGAATGGTGGAGGATATCATGTAGAGGAGCCTCACTGCCCAAATCAGAAGAGTAGAAAAATCCCAGTGTTGAATTGCACAATCAATGCCACGTCCAGCACTGACAGAAGCACCCCCAATGTTTCCTACCTAGCCTCAGTTATGATGTCCCTCAACAAAAACACCACGGAAAAGTAGATCAACTGTAGAACAAAGTCCCAGGTCCACCGGTAGAGACAATAATTCCAAAATTGAGTAGGATAAAAAACAAATCTTTATTCACAATAGCGAAGCCACTCTAAAACAGAAATAAAGACAAGCGCTTTCGCCTGGATCGTTCCAGGCTTTATCAAGTCAGAATAAAATGCAAGTAAAAACAGACCATTTAAATAGCATTTGTTAATTGGTCACATGCTCAGATTTTCCCATGGTATGAAATTAATAACACCTGTTTCAGGTTCAAGTGTAGCCTAGTAAAATAAATTGAAATGAAACATATTTCTGGACATTAGCAGCACTATGTCTTGTTTTACACAATAAAAACATATCTAAAATGAACTGTATAGTCTAAAATTGTTGTGTTTGTACCATAACCTTACATTAATTATAATATAATTGAATTCCAAAAGGTCGTGAAAATAGGACAATAGTTTGCACCATGTTTTCTTTATCACAAATATTAAAAAATATATGTGTGATCTGTGAATGGGGCAACTGTATATACAGGGAAAATTTAATTGTTTACAACCTAGCTCTTCTAAGCTTGAGTACTGGGCCTATACTAAGCATACCATTTAATCCCGGAGCTTTGCCAGCATCAAGCCTGAGCTGCCAGATCAACTCCCTGTATTCCAAGGTGGATTCCCAGTCTCCTCCTCTAATATTGGGGTTGACCTGTTCAAGTACCATGAAAACAAGCTTGTAATTGGGGCATTCAAGTGAGTGCTTGAAGAATGCATTACTTTCCTTCATTTTCCCTATCTCGTAAATATGTTCATGTACTCTCTTTCTGAGTTCCCTTTCGGTTTTACCTATGTAGAAGCCGGCACAGGTTATGCAATAACCGATATATACCACCCCTTTTGTATTACAAGTAAAATGTCCATAAGGCTTTAGATTAGTATGACGTGCTCTTAAATAAATGTGGTGATTATTAATCATGAAATAGCATTGTTTACAAGCACCACATTTGTAGGTGCCATTCATTTGTCGTGCTGTTGTGCAAACTACATTGGATCTTCTCTCAAAAATCTCTTTTAGATTCCGTCCCCTTTTCCGGACAAATGTAGGTTTTTTGGAAATAATATGTTTAAAATCCTCATTGGATTCAAGAACGAACCAATATTTGGAAATAGTGTTTTCTATTTCTGTCGAATTCTCAGAAAAAGTATAAGTAAAATTGCCACCACTTTCAACTATGTGTAAACTGGATGCTCTGGAACCAGGGATGTTGGATTGTCGGTCTCCAAATAATGGTGTATATAATGAGTCCCTCTTAACTAATACCTCATTAGTGAGATTTTTGACTAAGTCATTAGGATAGCCCCTTTCAGTAAACATAACATTTAGGTTGCTTACTTCCTCCAAAAACTCGGGCAACCTACTACTCATACGGGAGGCTCTAATGAGTTGTCCTTTCACTATTCCTTTCTTTTGATGGAAAGGATGTTGGCTATTGTAGTGTAACAAAGAATTCGAAAAAGAGGGTTTCCTATAAACTTTGGAATGCAACTCTGACGACTGGGGATCTCTGAAAATTGTTACATCCAAATAGTGAAGTTCATTTTCACTGATCTCATGTGTGAAGGTCAGAAAATCAGTAGTTGAGTTAATATATTGCAAAAAGGTCAGAAGTTGTTCCTTGGTGCCATCCCAAATAATGCAGATATCATCTACGTATCTGCAGTAAAATGTGATGTATTGAGCCCATACAGATTGAAAAATGTAGGCTTGCTCCCATCTGTGCAATACTGCATTGGCATAAATGGTTGCGCAAGAGGCGCCCATAGCGACCCCTTTCAGTTGCTTGAACAGTTCACCATTAAAGAACACATAGTTGTTATCCAATACAATGCTCAACATTTCAGTTGTTAAGTTTATAAAGTTGTTGCTCAACTTAGTTTCATTCTTGAGAAAATTGGTGAACCATTCAAGACCCGTGGTATGAGGAATACTAGGGAATAAATCCTTGATGTCCACAGTAACCATCAGGGAGGATTTATGACACCTTTCCCTTGGAAAATTTTTGAGAAATTCTCAAGAATCCTTACATACATGGGTCATGGCCGAAGTGTATTGTTTGGTAATATAGTCGATGAATTTTGCTATGGGTTCCGTTACTCCACCTGCACCAGAAACAATAGGTCTGAATAGTAGGGGGTCTGTACCCTTGTGGGTTTTGGGGATTCCAAAAATAATGGGAACCCTGGGTTTACTCACCACCATGTAATTATAGAGTTTCTCGTTGATAACTCCTTGTAAAAGATAGTCAAAGAGTGTGTATTTTATCTTGGCTAGGGCGATGTTGTACTCATTGCGCGAAATTAAACAGTACTGGTTCTCATCATGTAACATATTGTGCATGTTTTCTTCGTAATTTCGGTCGTACATGAATACAACCCCCTATGATGTCCCTCAACCTTTGGTGTCCATCTCCATCCCTGTCTTGTATGTCCTATATGTCTGCATCTGCTACCTAACCTACCATACATACCTAACCCTCTTATTCTTAAGAACCCTCCCCAACAGTCCTCTTTCTGCAAATAAAAATAAAAAATGGGCCCCATACTTTACTCTCCACTTTGCTTATGTGTCGGCTTGATGCACTTGATTTGGTACAAATTGGCCACACAATACTATTCTGCTGTTGTCACCCAGCCCTAATGTAGTGACTATCCAAATTCAAATTCATCCAGTTCTGGTTACCAGTATATACATTTATGTTGTGAAGAAGTCAATAGCTATGGTGCTGTCCCACCACCATCTAGAATATTCCTTTATTCTTTCCCTTGTGTCCTATGCTCTGATTGCCCCCCCCCCCCCCATTTTCACCACTGTCCTATCAACTCTTTTTTCACACACTTAATCTGGTCAAAAAGTAGAATCATACACAACATGTGTGACCAGAAAAGACTCATTAAAAGCCTTGCATTTTGCCTCAACATTTATGTGATGCCTGGCATCGAGCAGCAGTAGTAACTTATGAGTTTTTTGCCTTCAGCTGCATTAGTCTGCTGTCTTTCATGATACTATACTTATCCTTGCTGTGCTATGGAAAGACAGGCTGTTAGCACTATGTAAAGGCTGTTTTTATCATATGTTGAACAGTGTGCATTGTAAGTAGTGTAATGAAGTATGCTGTACACAGACTTTACTGCTTCATGCCATTTCCATAGTCCAGGATCCCACCAGCATTAACAAGCTTGTCCCGTTATATGTTTCATAATCATTGTCAGAATGTTGATACCTTCCCAGAAATAAATGCAAGACATTTAGTATAATCAAGGCTTAACATTTTAGCAAGCATAGTACACTAGGCGCATCTGAAAAATGTTGCTGCTATACACCCATAAGGTAATAGGATGAATTTAGTTGCATTTCCATAAATTTTCTGGTCTGTTAATTATGATACCTACATGATTGTTGTCATGTAGTGACTGTATAATTCACTGATGTCATAGAAACACATACAATTGCATAAGAAGCAGTACAAAATACCTCAAATACATAGACAGTCACCAGGTATGAGTATTATTGATATAACGAGTACATCACTGCAGTTATAATGACAAATGTGCAAGTCATTCCACATAAAACATCAATATAACACACATCTGTTCCAAACTGGATCAGACTCACAACTTTTTGTATGTCTGTACTCTTTATTTGCAGGAAGGTTGCCATAGTGCACAGTAGACTACTGTTAATTCCCATTCTAAGTTCAAAACCTGGAAATATAATTACACATGTGCTAATACTTCGCCATCAGTCGCACAAATGAGCTTGTCAGTGGTGCGCTTCAGGGAACAATTAGCAAACAAAGAAAGTAATGTCAGTGGCTTGTATTACTTCTGTATGTTGTAATGGACTGCTGCAATCGAGATATGTGGAGCTAACTGTGATGTAGGCTAAGTACGTCATTATGTAAAGGCATGTCTGCACACCAACACATTTACACTTGGAAATGAGGTACAATGGTGTAGGACCTTTTCATACATACTTCCTCAGTGGTATTAAGCAGTACACTGTCATATTTTTGACCAGCTTGTGTGCATTTACACTGTACATCGTCCAACCGTGAGGAAATATTGAAAATGACAGAAATTATTGCTATTGCATACAGTCATCTTGAGCTAAGCACTCAGGAAAGTTTGATTGTTAACCCAGTGTTTCACAAGTGTGATTCTCATCAAATTACCATACTGTGAAACAGGTACATGTCACTCACACAATCACAATACAGATGAATGACAAGATAGTTAAGTTATCTGAGCATTATGTAATTACCTGTTACTTCTGCTTGTCAAGAAATGCCTTTTCACCCAATCCTGTGATGCATACTAACTTCTCTGCAACACAGTGATGTGGTATTTCTTTCACATGACCATTATCACACATTTAAAGTTAGAATTGTCCTGATGCACTAGTGGTTGATACAATGCTCTCTAGGTTGTGTAATTTGATAGATAGGTGTTCCAATACAGCACTAACAGTCATATGTGTGCATCGGTAGTGCTAGATAGGACTGCATTCATCCATTCATGTGATGTGTACACTTCTATTCAGGAGAAGCATTTAAACTAGGAGAGTGCTCCCCCATCATTTTTTTTTTCATTTTTATCACAAACATCTCTGCAATACACTGATGATATCCTTTAAAAACTGTACTCTCTCTCATTGTGAGACTTTGACTTCTCCTGTCGTGCTCATGTGTGATACTGTGTTCTCTGGATTGTGTAACCTCAGTAGGGAGATGGTTCAAATCCAGCATTGCATAAATACTATGAGACTGTGCATACTGCCTAGTAGAAATTGCTTCATCAAAAGATCTGCTCTATACACTTCTACTTACAAGACATTTTTATACTGGGACAGGGCTGTCTCATCAATATGTTGATTTTTGGCCAAAACACAATGTGTGCAACACCCTGATAATGTCCTCCTTTCAAATGCGCACTGTCTTAGTATTGTAATCAGACTTCTTTGTTTGTTGTTGTTGATACTGTTGATACTGTCCATGCTACACTGTATAACTAGATAGGTGGGTAGGTGGATTGCATCCAATAGAGTTAAACTAGTGTGTGTGTGTGTGTGTGCGTGTGTGACTGTGTGTGTGTGTGTGTGTGTGTGTGTGTGTGTGTGTGTGTGTGTGTGTGTGTGTGTGTGTGTGTGTGTGTGTGCGTGTGTGTGTTGATGTCTAAACTTCCTCTCAGGAGAAACATTTGTAATTGGAGAGTGCTCCCACCTCAATTTATTACACTTTTAACACTAACATTTGTTCTGTGACACATTGATGAGGTCATCCTTTCAAATGTGCACATTTGCATTAAGACTTCTCCTGTGTCATGTGCTGTTGATTGTTTAACTAGATAGCGTGTGTGTGTGTGTGTGTGTGTGTGTGTGTGTGTGTGTGTGTGTGTGTGTGTGTGTGTGTGTGTGTGTGTGTCCAGTGTCAAGTATGGCTTCAATAACAGATCTGATGTGTACACTACTACTCAGGAGAAACTTTTACAGTGGGACAGTGCTCCCACATCAGTTGCTTACACTTTTAACACTAACATTTGTTCTGCTAGAAACTGCTGAGGTCATCCTTTCAAATGTGCTGTATCTCACAATTGCATTAAGACTTGCAGTTAATACTGCATGTTCTAGATAGTATAACTGGAGAGGCAGATGGTTCAAATTCAGCACTGCTTAAATAATATGAGCATGCATCTGTAGTCAGGAGTGGCCTTAGGTCAACAGGTGCCCTAGGCAAAAGGGCACCATGGCACCCCCCACCACACCACCCAGTGCCTCCATCCTGGTCTACCTACACCAAATAAATACTGGAAAAGTGCCCCTACTAAAGCGGCGCCCTAGGCGGCCACTTAGTTGGCCTATGCCTAAAGCCAGTTATGTCCGTAGTGTCATGTATAATTGGCTGTAACAAAATATTAACTTATGAGGCATGTTTACATTAGCAGGCAAAACACATTTTGTGCAACACTCTCATAAGATAATGCTTTGAAAAGTGCACTGTCTCAGTGTTGTAATTCAGCTTTTCCTGTGACACTTGCTGTTGAAACTGTGCTCTCTAGATTTTAAGTAGAAAGGTAGGTGGTTTAAATACAGCATTGAATGACTACTGCGTGTGCCTAAATGCAATAGACAAACTTGGCTACACATGGATGGGAAGCCTGTTCCACAGAAGGGACAACATAGCTGCCTTTCCAGCATCTTCTGTTTAAGTCACAGACAAAATTCAGGTCCCATGACCTTACATTTCTGGTACTCTTTGACTTATGAATTTGTAGGAGATTAATAAGTGTGGAGTTTGTGGATGGCTTTGTAAACCAGGCATAGATCATCCCTCAGCAATCTATAGGAGACTGAGTAGGAGGAAAGGGTTTTAAGATGCTCCACATAAGGTAGGTTTGTTATGCCTTGTATTCTTTTTGTAAGGAACCTCTGAGGTTGCTCTAGTTGCTGCATATGCCTGGCCAGGTACATACCAAAGGGAGCATTGTACTCTGTGATTGGTCTGGTAAGTGTGGAGTACAGTGAGAGAATGACCTCTTTGGACTTAGATGCCATGCCATTACTTATAAGTTGTGCAACATAAAAGGATTTCCTCACAACTGTGGCCACACGGTGTTCTAAGTTAAGGCTATCGTCGATGTGAGTACTCATGTTCCTGACCACTGGGTCTACTCTTAGAGGAGCATTATCAAGACGGCAATTAGCTAGGATGGTTGACTTCCCAAAGGGTACAATTATGCATTTATTAGCACTGAGTTTAAGACCATGGCTTTGGCACCATTTGTTAGTCAGAGATAGACTTTCTTGAAGAATGCTAGTGTCTTCAGGGGAGTCAATGATAACCCCAGCTTGCAATTGTCTGCAAATTTAGTCAGCAATAAATTTTCAGCATTTGCTTCCATTTCAGAGAAATAGATGCCAAAAAGGAGTGGGTCCAATACCAAACCCTGGGGGACTTTGCTAGTGACTGGCCTCTTGGTGGAGGTGGCCTCACTTACATATTTTGACAACCTGGGACCTATCAGTGAGCCAGTTGGCTATCCAGTTGGTGATAAATGAGTTTATACCTAAATTACTATAATGCTGAGTGGGGTATTGTATCAAAAGCCTTGTCCAGGTTGAGGTAAGTTCTGTGCACAGTATTACTTTCATCCAGTGCTTTGATGATCCTCTCAAAAAAGTCCACCAGATTTAATAGGCTTTAATTTCCTTTAACAAAGCTGAACTGTGGTGGGAGCAGCATTTGAAGGTTACCTATGTTCTAATTTATTATTTCATTTATTATGTCCTTGATGATTCTTTCCATGGCCTTACATATGAGGCCGGTAAGACTTATGGATCTCTACTTACCCGTATCAGTGGATGGACCTCCTTTGTGCAGGGAAATGACTGTAGCCATCTTCAATTCCTTGGGCACAAACCTTGATGGAAGGCTCCAGTTTAAAAGTGATTCAAGTGGAAAAAAGAGGTCATGGTTCATGCTATTTATTTAACATTGCAGGATGTATAGGGGCCCATCAATGCAGTGTTTTTGGCCTTGGAAAGTGCATTGATAACCTGTTCCCTAGTAATGCTTGGGGGATTGTGGTATGTGGTATTTCCTTTGGATTTTCAGGTAGGAGTAGGGGGATTTGAACTGAACCTGCAGGCCAAAAAGTTGGCAATGGCCTCTGGTACAGTGTGGTTTATGCCATTTGCAATAAGTTCTGCACATTTTTGTGCATTTCCCCCGAGGTTACAGACATACCTGTAAAAAGCTTTGTAGTTGTCCTTTCTATGAGAAGCTATTTTTATTTCAAATGTATCCTTTGAAGTATTAATTTACCCTCTTAGCTGCCTGTTTAGATAGGCCAGGAGATTTTTTTAGCATGTATGACTTTGTTCCTGCTCTGCTTTGCCAAGTTTTTTTTTTTTTTGTTTGTTTTGTATACGATGTCGGAAGATGTGTCTGACATAGCTGTGGACTTACATCCTGGTGTAACCTTTTCTCCAGACTGATAGTTGAAGGAAGACATCACACACACACACACACACACACACACACACACACACACACACACACACACACACACACACACACACACACACACACACATACACACACACACATGCACAAACGCACACATGTACATATGCACACACACACACACACACACACACACACACACACACACACACACACACACACACACACACACACTTTTCATTTTTTTAGGACCCCTACCTGTCTAGTTGTACAAGCTAGAGAACACAGTACTTGCACTACCACATGCTGTCTCAACGATAACCTGTAGCTTTTGTGATTGCATAGGTAGGTGTTTGAAACTCACATTGACTGCATAGTATGAGTATAGGTCCATATACTGCTGTGCATGAACAACATCCACCCCAGTTTTCATGTGTACAGTTATAGTGGCAGAGTGCTCTTCCATTATTTTTTTACCTCTGACTACTGCTTTGCACCACACGGATGATCATGCCTTAAAATATGTGCTGTCTCACAGTGGTGGTAAGACACTGTTCTGTAGGTTGTGGAAGTACATAGGTGTCTGTTCAACTCCAGCAAAAGGCAACATAATGTGTGAGTGTACTGACATGACACATAACATTTCATCAATTTATTTGTATCCAGTTTTATTTTGAACAAAGAATTTTCAACACATTAGAGATTTCAAGCCAGTCAAGTAGGGGTTCTGTGAGGCTTGTATTGAGAGTGCTTCTGTAGCACATGCAGTTAACACTGACTTGTATTGCTTATCTATACAGATAGATAGTGGTTTGAATCTGGGGCACTATATTTACAAAACAATATGGATAGGCAAGAGTGGCTTAGTCAACCAGCCCTGATATTGTTCAATCACACGTGTGAGCAGTAATGCTACATCCTTTTGATCCATCAGTATAGTTTGTATTGAATAAATTAACATCAAATGCCTTTATTACTTCAGACCATGAAGTGTGTTCTTTGTGACATCCTCCATTGCTATCTCCTGTGGCAGGTGCAGTTACTACATGGCTCTAAAGAGTGAGTAGCATGATTGGCAAGGATTTGAATCTGGCAATATCTGCCTGCCAGACAATTTTTTTAGACAAGAGTGGCTTAGTCAAAGAATGCAGACGTAGCATAGAAAGAGGGTCAACTTTTAGATCACATGCTCCTTGTTAGGAAAGTCATATCCATTACAACAGGATACTGATGTAATCCATTCAAGTGTGTTCTTCATGACACATCAGATATGCCTCTATCTGTGGTGTCAGTCATTGATATTACACCCCTTTCTGAAATCTGATCTTGGCATGTATTCAAGTCTGGCAAAATGTAAATGTTGAGTATGTCAGTGAATGCTCACAGTCATTATGTACTGTACTTTCCCAAAAATAATGTATCCATTTTATTATTTACTTCACTTTATGAGGCTTTAAAACTTTACTCCATAGGGCTTTAAAGGAAATGAGAGCGTATTAATCATTTCTTAATGTGTACCGTACTACAAAATTGTCACAAAGGATGAGTGGGCCTGTGTTATGTTACCTTCTTGTGGTTTGTGTTGGGTAGTTGTTGCTATTGTAGTTTTTGCTGTACTTCCTTATGAACATGCCCAGTATAATGATGTATTAGATGCATGCCATTTAGCAAAAAGCACATTAAGTAATCAATGCCCTGAGATAGTGCTTGTCATTTGATCTTCTTTTTCAAAACAAAATAAAATTAGCTTCTGGAAGGTTAACTTGGCCAGCATCCATGCAATGCACTTACTGACCTATGTGCAGATGATGACAACATTTGTAACAGGCCAGTGTACAGTTTGTGTATGTGATATGTAGTTTGTCAACATGTCACTTATTAATATATGTTAGTGTTTCGCCTGGGTGTGATGTATGTTACTGTAGCATACAGGCATTACTAATGTTTTTAACATTCCCCACTTCAGGGTTAAATATCAGTAACTGAATTCACCTGTGAACTTTGATGCACATTTTTATGTCAACATGTATGGTTAGAAACTTGCACCAGGCAGTACACATACTATATTACTGATTACAGTATCATGAATGCATTATACTCAGATAATTGTAGCCTGACACTTGCTGCATTTCCACAGTAACTGATGATGTATTAACACTATAATGCTTTCATGTAATTTTATTTTGCCTAAATCTTGTTTGGGCTGCCTGTCCATTTGTATTATATAGACAAATATATCCTATGCACATTGATATACATAATGACATTCAGACACACAAACACTCTGTTTGTCAGAGGAGTGATTACACTTGAGTTATACCTTGATTTATGGGCATTTTGCATATGTCGCATGACCAAGATCTTCATGTTGCAGAAATGCATGTCACATCTGCTATAGTTAGATACCTGTTAGTATGTATATGACATCCTTATTTTCTTTATATCTTGGTCAATGTGACATGTTTATGTATGTGTCATGTCCTTCTGTATTTCACTACATACACACACAGCATAAAGTGTAACACACTTTCTACCATTGACAGCATGCAGGTTGCTGCATGAAATGCTTTTTATCATGTAATACTGTTATTTGCATGACTGCATAGATGTCCACATTTCTTCTAAATATGTTCACATTGTCACAGGTGTATAGACTGCCACAAAAACACCAGTACTGCTTACTCCATACACATAAGCCAATGAAACCCTTACAATTCTTTAACCTGTATGTATGTTCTAACATCAGTCACAGATTTATTTTTATTACCTCTGATTGCTCCCACAGCATGCATTACAATGGCAGAGTAGTTCCATACTCCTGCCACACTGGAGCAGCTAGACATTCTTAATAATAGTTGGGTGAGTACCACAATTTACTGAGTATGTCTCAGGTAATTTATTGTGCAAAATAAACAGAGTTTAAAACTATATAAACTATTGTATAATTTACATTAATAAACAACGCATGTTTTGCTAACACTATTTTAACTTTACAAAAGCAGTTATATGGTTACACGTGACAACAAATGACAATAAATTGCCCCTTTCTGTAGAGCATAGGCAATAGCTGTACAATTCATTTATTGTTTTACATGATGGGGGGACTACAGCAAACTCTTAGTTTCAACATATAACTTTCTGGATACACATCTATTATGCAATAACTGCAGTATATGCAATATCCCCTGATTAGTTACTGTTGTTTGTACACTAATCTACTTATATCTAACCGCTCTTTCTTGTTAAGCCTACCCTGCCTTTTAACCATTTCATTCAAGTTGCCCTTGCCTTGTATTGTGCTGTCCACACATGATTGCTTACTAGGGTACTGTACCTATATAACCTGCTGTTTATTTTGTGTGCGCAAGCTTCCGTGCACCTGCTCTTGGCTGCTAGCAGGTGCTCTGGACATGAACATTTGCTGCTGAACATGTAGGCTTGCTTATTCTATGATCATCACTGCTCATTGTGCTAACATGAATGGAGCATGTAGGCCTAGCAATATGTGTACATGCATATTAATGAATTCTCCAGACTAGCTAACATGAATTTGAAGATTTACCGATAGAAACCCAATGTACTTACACTACTCAGTGGTGTCCAAATGAAATCACACACCTATAAAAATAAGGAGGAAAAATAAATCCTTGAACTCTCTAACTAATGCAGAAACTGTCAGAACATGTCTTTAGTGCTTGACCACACTGAAGCTGCCTAGATTCAAATATCAATCCAGAGGTTAGAAATCTGGAGGGGTTGCAGAGAGTAGAAACAGTTTTTCCATACAAGATGTGCTAGACATGTGCTGTCCTCACATGGAATTAATGACAATGCATGGAATACCTGTCCCACTTTACATTTAAGTTTGTTTAAAATTTGCTATTCTTGCTATGGAGAACATTTAGCATTTGATGGGTACATATTAGGAGTTTCTGAGGTGCCAGCCTCGTGAATCATATACAGTTTCTATAACTTGATGCTATAGCATGTGGAGGAGCATAGTTGATTTTCATTGATAGAAGACAGTACTGCCATCATGTGAGCATTTTATGACATAGGCTGTTTGTAGTTCTGGGGGAAAATGACTGCATCCGCATTACCATCAAGATCCCATCTGCTCCGCATGATATCTTGTATACTGACAAGAAGGGCTTAACTTCCAATTTATCATCTGCTAGGTGTTGTGCAGTGAATACAATATTATATACAATGTGTCTGTGTACCATACAGGCAGCTGCCATGATTCCCCCCAGCTGGCACATGGGCAACCTATGCCATTGTTTTATGCTGATTAACATTCTATAGGGTCATCTAGTTGGTAGAGGCACTCAATACTACCTACAGAGTCTTTAGTATGCTTAGCCCATGAGCACAGTTAGCAGGCCTCTCATAATGATGTCCACTGTTGTGGGCTGCAGGTGATGCTGGATATGCCTTGAGAATATGGCTGATGACCTCTAACTGCAGCCCTCAGACCATGGTAGAGATGGTATACAATGCTACACTGTTGCAGAAAAATTATATCATCAAATGCATATTTGGAGTTCTGAACACATACATCTGGTGCACAGATGTATCTGGCAATGCAGAGTAGTATGATCTGGAGAAATGCAGCAAGATATCTGTGGTATGCTGCATGCTACATAGTATGGCCACATGAGGACACTATAGCAGTAGCAATGAATGAATATTCAGGTGAGGAGTCATCAGAGAAACCAGCTGCAGTGGTACCCCATCAGAAGCAGAGACAGGACAATATGTTGTGGCACTGGCAAACAGGAAACATATTGTCCACAACTGTGTGCCATAAAAAAGACAACATAGAATGAAACTGATGCATGCAATAATATACACAGGCTTTGCAGTACAGTGCACTGACTGCCCAAGTTGTACATCCCATTTTATCAAACCCACACAGGCCTAAGATATAGCAGGGTACAGTCATCATCATTTGCACAACTGAGATGAGGTACATTAACAGCTTACAGCAATGCTGAAATAGCTGAATGGGTTATGGGTATGTAACATAGCTAGGAGGTTGGTGTAAGTCAGGGATTTCAACCACGAATGATGAGGTGGAGCTTTTCTGAGTGGAATATCAGCCAAGTGCATCATGAGGCCTTGCAGTGTCAGGCCTGGAGTCATTCTGTCCAATGGATGGCAATCCCATGTTGGGACCATGTAGACGAACCCTGCTGAGGTCTGCCCATATAATGTGCCAGTAGAATGATAATGTCCATGACCCAATGAACAGGAATGGGTAGGGGTTACGTATGGCAGAGCTACAGGGGATTGTGATGGCACTGACCTGCAAGACCATAAGTGGCTTTCCCTCTGGGGTGTGTCCACAGTGAAGCCAAAAGAGCATCAACTGCAACCATGGGAGGCTCATGATCAGGGAAGGAAGCAGCTATGGACAGAATAAGCAATGCGGCTGTGTTCAGAAGGGTGAATGCATTCAGAATACGCAGTGTAGCTGTCTCCAGAAGGGCATGTACCATTTGTGTAAGCTTGGTGTGTGTTAAGACAATGTGCAACCATCTTCTAGCATGGCTATGATGGTCAGTTGCCCTCATCCTTATGGCTGCAGAAATTACTGCTAACTGGGCCACCACTGCACTCAATGGGCATGTCTGGTTGAGATCCCTCTATACAATATTAGTCTATGAGCATTACAGGATGTCACACATTCCCTGAACTAATTGCTCTTCCTCACATCCAAGCCACCGCAAGGTATAAGAGTTCCTTCACATTTTCTACTGAGAGATATCAGGAAATATTTCACCTCTCTGCTGGTAGTCCATCCCAGTGATCAGCCTGTCTCTGGCAATTTCCTTTAACTTGGTCTTGGCATTTAGTAACTTATCAGTGATCATACAATGAACCTGTACTTCTGTCTTATTATGGCCAGCCCCTGCATTGATGGTTTGCAATAGTACATATCCTATATGGTCATGAAAAGCCTTATTTACTTTACTCCTCTCAAGGATTTTCATGCCATGAGTGTGGAAGTTCTATAGTAGTATCACTTTCATTAGTGTGGTGAACTTTTCCAAGCTGTTACTGTTCCTTCTGTCCAATAACAAGATGTGTACACATTTGGGCTACATACGTTGATCGGTGTGTGTATGCATTACTGTCCATGCCAGTCAATATTTATCTCAGTACTCTCCCCAGTCACCCTTTGGTGGCCATAGGCCTGTGTGATACTGTGATATCCCCATTCTGACAGTATAACATAGTAGTGCAGCTATGGACATGTTAACAATGCTTGCTATCCATTGGGCCTTTACTGAAAGCACAGTCTGTGCTCAGTATACTGGAGGCCACATATTTCCTTTAGCATGTCATGCAATCCATGTTTTCTGCTGTGAACCCTACACAACAGGTCAGTAAACTGACCTGTGTTTTCTGTGCCTTGTCAGATTGATTCCCCCTAGCAGGATTGCAGCCTGCTCTGCCTTGTCTCTAGTCTCCCTCCAATTTGACTACAACCTGTCCTGTTCCTTATGCTATGCCAGGTTGAACCCTCACCAATAGTATGTAAGTTACCATTCAAGCCCTATGCTTTGTTACCCCAAAACTCCTCTGTTCCCTCTCTCTCTTGCCTCCATACACACTTGTGTGGTCACTGCAGTAATGTAGTGCATTACCAGCAGTCCTGTCTGCTGTCAGTTTGCTTATATGTTAGTAAACTTTGTTATCCACAAAATAATATTATGATTGTCAAAGTTGTTCATCATAATGCTGTCTTCCACAATGTGGTGACTGCATGTTTTATCATGACAAAGCAGGCCTTATAACATAGTAATTATGCTAATGAGGTGATTTATCTTGGCAGTATCTGAACTGCAGTTATAATGTGACATGTTATAAACAACAGTTATCAATATGATGCTCGTGTCTGCTCATTTCTGATCTACAAGGTTATGGGCAGCATGCATATTTGTTTTATGTTTTCCAGTGGCCGAGAAGATAGATGCAAACAGACAGGATGGCCTGTGTAAGAGGCATGACAGGCACTGCAGACAGCAGGGTACGTGTAGCATTTCACTGCTCACACTGTGTTATTTACCAAATTTTAATACATGGGTACTACTCTGTTTTGTTTGTTTCTATCATTTTTTTGTTTTGCTTTGTTTTGTTTGTTTGCTTATTTTGTTATTTTATTTTATTTTCTGTTTGTACAGGATCATGTGTGATTTAGGCTGTGGTGAGGTGGCAGTCATCTTCCATAGAGTGGCTTTCATCTCTCTCCACCAGCCACCTTCCCTAATGCTGGGTCATCAGCAGCTCCCAGACCTGCCTCTCTGTAGAGTGATGAGGGATACTATGTAGAATGTAAACTGCATGGCTCACTGTTGGCTTCCATGGTCACCTTTCAGGAGGGGAGGGGAGGGTGAAGGCTCTTTATCTGATGATAGTCCATAGGGGTCCTACTGGATCACCCAGCTAGACGTGCAGTGGTTTGTGACTACCATAGTGGACCTGCTGCTTGATACCCACATTGGAACTCTGAAGTATCTCCTGTGGCTGAATGATTTGCTTGACTGTAGATTCCCCTCTGTCCTGATGAGACAGGCCCTTCTTACTCTACCTTATCCCCATCATTGGGTTCCTCACCCTTATGTTTCTCACCCTCCCTCCTGTATGTAATCCAGTCCTTATCATTACCCGATGCCCTCCCTCTGTTAGTATGCATCTCCACACTGCTATTCCCCTTGTGTGTTATAAATCTGTGTCAGTGTTTAACTGCACTATGTGCTTGTTTGTCTGCCCTGTTTCCTTCTCTACACCTTCCTATCTACCTGCACTTTATCCTTGCTACCTTCTATTCTACAATTCTTAATAAAATAAAATGTGGGCACCTGTAACCTCACCAAAAAGAATGCCATTCTTTCCCCAACATTTATCTTCTTTTCCTAACATCCTTCAGTGTGTTTCTCTGTTTCGCCTTCCCATTTTCTGTCTGTAATATTTCCTAATTTCTTCCCCATTTATATGATGAAATTATTCAGCATTTTTCTCTGTTCATAAGTTCATAGGTTCATAGTATGGCCCACCTCATAAGTAAGGGTATTTCATTGAGGAACAAGGAGGTCATAACATCCCTGTACTTCTCCCTTATCAGATCCATTATCGAGTACAATGCCCCCTTCGCCAAGTACCTTGTCAGGCACATGCAAAAGCTAGGGTCTCAAACACCTGTCCTATACAGATAAGCTAAAAGCCCTGTCTCTCTACTCAGTCTCATACAGACTGCTCAAAGATGACCTGTGTCTGGCATACAAGGCCATCTCAGACCCAGCCTTCATGGAGTTGCTGCATATCTGTAAGTCAAACTCCATTCATGCAACCTATATACAAGGCCTCAGCTTGGTCTGTGACATTAATAGAACTTGTTGGTGGGATCAATTTGTGTCCCAAAGACTCCCTTATCTGTGGAATAGACTCTGTTTCCATGTCAAGCAGATACCTCACTAGCCATCTTTTAGAGGAACCTGGACAACTGGATGGGAAACAGAAAATACACCCCTGGGATCCCACCTGTGTCCTTGCTGGACAGGGAAAGCATGTGCTGACTTTGTGGGAACATGGGCGAAATTCTTGGCTAGGCTTATAAGGGCCTCTGGACCAATAGCTTAGTATCATCCTATGAACCTATAAACAGAGAAAATGTACTGTTGTCCTTGTGCAAGCTACCACCAATGCATCTGTCACAAGTATGGGGCACTTTGATGGGTATGTGAACATGCATAGTAGTAGGAATTCCACCTGCCTGATGCATTCCCTTGGATTACCTGATTTCACATAGAATGGTCATTTTAGCAACTCATTTAAAGTCATTATTATAGATGTGAAGTTTTATTATGCAGCCCTGTCTTGCACTATGTCAGCACTCATGCATGCTGAATGGATTTCCACCCACATTGAAGATTCCACACACACCAATCAGATTCCAGTTAGTACACCCAAAGAAAATAAAATGGAAGAGAAGAGTGTGCCAACAATTTTATGAAAGCACTTGGCAAAGGCCATACATACTTACCATTTTGAGTTAAAAACAAATATGGATTTCAAGAAATTCCTGTGGATTCCACAGTATATTATTAAAACATAACTAAGTAAATAAATAAGTAAAAGCTGCATTTAAAGCATTATAGCAAGCCAGGGTTCTACAAGCCATACTAGGGGATGATCTGCAAATGCATCCCTGAAGGCATTCAGCAAGGCACCAAACCAAGCTACATTTAAGCCATCAGTCAGACCAGGAAATTATAGATAGATACAGGTTAGACAGAAAGCTGGTGTAGGCTGTGTGCAGAATATGTGCACACCACATGTCTTCATGCAGACTGTGGGGTAACATAGTCCCAGTAGAAACAAAAGTGTGCCCCAAGTCTGGGTATACCGGCCTCTGGTACATTCTAGCAGCACGTGGGTGATGCTGTGGAGGTGTCTCAGACAGAGGCTAGTCACATTCTGGGACAGTTCCTGACAGTAATGTGCAGGAAAGTGGATGACTACATCCACATCCCAGGAACAACCATGGAGAACAGGACTGCCATGTAACATACTATGTCATAGCCAATTTCCCTGTGTTCTCATTGCAAATCACTGCACCCATGTACCAATAAATCCCCCAGGATCAAATGATTCTGAATGTTGCATTAATAAAAAGGGGTTGCCATCACTCAGTTGTGAAGTAGTGGGCTCAGCAGGAGGCCTCATTATCAGTATCATGGCAACTCATACTGTTAGTGAGCATGATACAGCTACTTGGAGGGAAAGCTAACTGATAGCCGCTTTCCATCATGGTGACATTCCGGATGGGCACATGCTTGGTAAGTACAGGACCACATCAATGATGTAATATGAAGAAAGCCCTGTGAATAGTAAGCAAGGGGGCTAAATGTTGTTCTTTTCTACAAACAGGTGACTGTAGATATCCACTAAAACCTTGATTCATGACAGCATACTGATCCCCCCATCAATGCCTGCTGAGGATGCATACAACAGACTGCACACTGTGATGTGGAACATCATTGATGGAGTGGATGGCAGGCTGAAAGCAAGATGCAGATGTCTGGACACATCTTGGGTCCATTGCAATACACATCAGAAAAGGCTCCACAGAGGGTCATGATGTTTTGCCAGAGATGGCCTGCATCTGTCTCCCTTGGGTGTCAGGCTCTTGGCAAAGGCTGTTGCCTCCCCCATAGTGCATTTTTTAGGCAATGTCTTGAGATCAAAACTGCCAACATTAGAATCCCATCTAAACACAATTTAGAGGCCATGCTGCTGAAAGCTAGGAGTGTCAACATGAAACTGCACTCATGGCAAGCATTCTTAACCCTGGAAGATGCTGACATTTGTGCAGCCACAGAAACCCGGTTCAAAGCTGTGGAGAGCACCTCAGCCTTACCTGGCTGCTCATCCTATCATACATACAGTCCCCAAACTGAGGGCAGCAAAGCCAAAGGAGGTGGTATTTCAATCTATATTAAAGATATACACACCTCCAGACTGATCAAACAGTATGACACACAAGAGACGCTCCAGGTGCAGTTAATGGTTGATAAGACCCCTATACAAATCATAATTAGCTATAGGCCCACAATATTGACTCTCTACACCCACACCACCTATATGGACCTCCTGGAATCTATTAAGATTCAGCCCTATACCCTGATCTTGGCCGATTTTAACTACTCAACAATTGATTGGAAGAACTACTTGTGCCAGAAGACAAATGCTTAGAGATTCCTTGACTTCTCCAATGCCAGTGCCTTGGACAAGCTGGTTGAGACCCCACAAGAGGTGACATCTTAGACTTGGTACTAACCAACAGAGGAAACCACTGCAGCATTCCTGCAGTGTCATCTTTCCTGGTAAGATCAGACCATAAAGTGGTAATTTTTGAAGTCACCATCTACCCTGGCCCCCTCCCAGCTAGGGTTAAACAAAAAACTTCTCCAAAGCTGAGTACAAGCTCCTGAGGGAAGGTCTAAACAGCTTCACAGCCACCTCCCCAACAGTAGGAACTGGCACTAAAGTCCAAACCTACACCAAAATATTATACGACCATTTATATAAATGCAAGTATTCAGCAATAACTGACAGGACAAAATCCTCCTCCTCAAGGAAGCATAAGCCTGTCTGGTGGACATCAGATATAAATAACTCTACAACAAAAAGAAAAAAATACTGTCCAGGACCAAGAAGGAACAGGTGCCAAATTGGAAGCAATCTTTCCTTGGCTTAAACAGGCAAATAAGGGTATTAGTGAAGTCCTCCAATGCTAACTTTGAGTTCAAATTCGCCACATCTACTAAAGACAATCATAAGGCCTTCTTCACATGCATCAGCAATCTAAGGGGAAATACCCATATCTGCTCAGAACTGATGGTCAAGGACACCACATTCACAAATGCCATGGATATAGTCAACCTGCTGGCAGACAGGTTCAGTGAAAACTTCA
This sequence comes from Protopterus annectens, assembly GCF_019279795.1. Classification (NCBI taxonomy): domain Eukaryota; kingdom Metazoa; phylum Chordata; order Ceratodontiformes; family Protopteridae; genus Protopterus; species Protopterus annectens. The sequence goes on from NC_056725.1 coordinate 1,908,691,272, forward strand.
CCCCTCTGTCCTCCCCATTAGTAATCCTGGATATCCCCAGCACCTGCCCCCCACCCCTTATCTTTAGGGGATGTTATTACAGCCATCTCAATGGCTAAAAACACAGCTACCATGGGACCCAATAACATTCCAGGTTGCATCCAGCATCAACACAGACAGGAACTCACAGCATCATTAGGCACCCTATTCAACCTAAACGTGAGTACTGGTTTCATCCTAGCCAAGTGGAGGATGACCATCATCATCCCTCTGCACAAACGTGGAGTGTCCACCTATCCAAGCAATTATAGACCCATCAGCCTAACTAGCCTGATTTGCAAGGCCATGGAACACATTATCATGGACCACATTCAAGGACATCAGCAATCTTCAAATGCTTGATCCCACACAGTTTGGTTTTGTCAAGGGGAGATCATGCCTGTTAAATATTGTAGACTTCTCTGAGTCAGTCCCAAAGCCACAGACAAGAGGAAGATGGTGCACACTGCCTACCTTGACCTGGCCAAGGCCTTTGACACTATTCCCCACTCTGGTATAACAGATAAAACTATCCCAGCTTGGCAAAAATCTGTATGTGACCAGATGGGTAACTAACTGGCTCACTGATAGAACTCAGTCAAACCAGGGGAAGCTACCTCAAGCAGTAGACCCGTAAAGAGCATCATACCCCATGGATTGGTCTTAGGGCCCCTGCTGTTTGGGAAATACTTCTCTGAGGTGCAAGCCAAAACCAGAGATGACTGCAATCTGGGCATTCTCATCAACTCTCCTAGTGATGTAGACATACTACAAGAGGCTATCATCCAGACAAATGACTTGTGCCAGAAACATGCCCCCAAACTAAATGCCAAAAAATGCATCATCATCCCCTTTGGGGAGAGTGACATCTTTACAAATTATCACATTAATAACATCTTAAGCACTCAAGCAGCTGTGAGGGACCTGGGCACCCAAGTTGACAGCAATCTAACTTTTGACCACCATGTTGCCTCCATTGTACTGAGAGCTTTCTACATGGCTCACCTCAGTAAGGGTATTTCTTACAGCAACAAGGAAGTTATGACTTCCCTGTATTTCTTCATTATCAGGCTCATCATCGAGTATAATTCCCATTTCAGTACATACCTCATGAAGCATGTGCTGCAGTTGGAGAAACCAGAGACGTTCCTGAATAGGAGAATTCAGGGCTTCAAAAATCTATCCTACATGGATAGGCTAAAAGCCCTGTCCCTGTCTCATACAGACTATTCATGGGTGATCTATGTCTGGAACACAGAGCAATCTCTGACTCCACCTTGATGAAATTGTTGCATATCTGCAAGCCAAACTCTACTCACGTGACCTGCAAGCAAAAACCTCAACTTGGTCTGTGACATCAATAGAACTTGCTGGTGGGACAGATTTGTCTCCCAGAGACTCTCCCATCTGTGGAATAGACTCCCTCTCCACGTCAAGCAGAGTACTTCATTATCCCTTTTTAATAGGAACCTGGATGACTGGATGGGAAATACAAAATACACCCCTGGGATTCCACCTATGTCCCTGCTGGACAGGTTCACCAGGTTCTGACTTGTGGAAACATGGGCTAATTTATTGGCTAGGCTTATAAGGGTCTCAAGGCCAGTAGCCTAGTAACTTGCTATGATCCTATTATCCTATGCACAACATTCTAACAACAAAACATGGAGGTTTGCCAGCTTTAGGCAGGGGTGACCTGCCCTAAGAACCCCAGATTTCTGACATGGAACTATCAGAGTTGTCTCAGGATGACCAAGAGGTTACAAGGGTGAGAATAAACATGCTTGGGTGATGGAGGCTGCAGCTGCATATTCCAATACAGGTCACACAACAGTATCTGTCTCACAACTCTGAGTCATGACAAGCCACATGTACAGAAGTACACAGATAAAGCAGTGATATTCACACAATGTTGCCTCATTACAGCAGCACAGTACACAACTAAAGGAAAAGGTAGTCGTCCAGATAGAATATCATATATGCCATAACCACAATCAAGTCTGCCAAATATTACACACATACTAAAGAAATGAACACATCTGGAAGACTAGAGACTAACAGTAAGTACTGGACCACTGTAAGCAAGGTACATCACCAAAGACAACCATACTGCCATGTGTGTGGTAAGTCTAAGGTGTGCACAACAAAAGGTGTTGATGGCAAGGTAGGCTTAAATCATATGTATACTTATTATATGTAGGTAGTAGAATTGCTGTCAGTATGTGGTGGAGATTGTACAATAACACTGAGATGCAGTACACACATCACAGGAATATGTAACACTGTCGGACCCTAGCCTAAGAAACCGACAGCAGCAGCAATACTAACAGCATGGTAAGGTGTGACAACAAAGCCTCATACTTGACAAGGTACATACATGTACATGACATGCCTGCCATGTTACACATTAGGTAATGTTATAATACACATGTGGACCTGTGATGCCCACTACTACTGCCAATATGTGATGGGCGCCACTACGTGTTGTCTCCATGCTGGGCCAGTAATCAAGGAGCATGAATCCTCACCACTGAACTGGAGAGGGGCAGGCACTTGAAATACAAATGGATACACTCAGTATTTCCAGATGTACACCTCTCTGCATCAATTACAATTTCCCTTAAGAGCACACAGGGAACACATTCAGCCTGACGTCTGGATGTCTTTATATCTGTCTCCCTCCAGATCCCCAGTAAAACTCCCCACTGGTACATCTGTAGAGTTAGGTCCTCAGCTGAGTGTCCAAACCAAGTCCTCCAGCACCTTCTCTATGAACCAAGTGTTTCATGTCCATGCCCCAAGGGGCTGACACACACTCTTTAAGATTTAATTTTCACACACACACACACACACACACACACACACACACACACACACACACACACACACCTGGGAAAGGCTGGCATAGATTATCCACCTTACCAACTTTGCTCAGACTATAAGGTAGTTATCACTGTCACCAGTCAGTTACTATAAGGTTCTTAAAATGGTATCAAATTATACTGTGTAATGTAAATAGTAATATTAATACAAATGGTAGTAGTTTACCAAGATGGCTAGGCCTTCTTGAGTGGCCCTTACAGTGTCATCAAATAAATATAATTACTCTCAAAGGTTAGATATGCTCTGCAAAAAACAGCCACAATAAAAGTTTTAAATGTATTTAATAATAAATAATAAAAGAACATGAAAATATTGAATATATATTTACAGTAGACCACAGAGCCTGGATCACAAGAAATATCAAAAAGAACACTGAAGGACAGACTCAGGCAAATAAAGAAAATATCTAAACTAAGCTTCACTATATTCCTGACTGAATCTAAGAGAATTATACTGTTCCCTAATAACTTACTTGGGCAAGGCAAGATGAAATACATGAGCAGTCTTTCTAGTCAGGCTGCTAAACAGAATACTCTATATTCTCTGAGATTACTCCCTGTAAAATATAATATCCAAGATGACTTGCAGAATGACCTCCTCTGGTCACCTGATGTTAGGTTCCCACAATATCTTCTTTTGAAGTTTGAGACAGGACTTTAGCAGACTGCTACAATACACATTTAGAGCTTTTAAGGCAGTGCCATGAGGCCTCCCATCTTTTCACTGAGCTAATGAACAAAGGGTCCGTCCCAGACCCATCACCTCCGGTCTTACTCAGCACTGTGGGTGCAGTTCAATGACTTAAAAACTCATTTACATTTCCCTTATTTTTCTTAAAATAAGCCAGCTGGTTAACCATTGCTGTCACAGTGTCATCTATTAAAACATAAACATTTAATTCAGATACCATAACTCATGCACATTTCTCTTCATTTCAGCAGGGTGACCTGTTGATGCATTTTAACCCAATTAACACATGGAGAGCTCACAAATACATTTTCAGCACAAGCATCTGTACAAATCAGCTTGATATACAAATGACATATAATTATTTATAAAATTCCAGCTAGCTGTGCTGGCACAAGTGATACATCCACTGCCCTACTTCTCCTTGGCATGGCTGGCAGCAGTACCTCCTATCATCACGGGGGGCAATGGCATGAATCATCCATATATACAAATACATGCTGTATAACAATGCATGAAGGATGGGTATGACTAGCAGCCATGAAACATGCAACAGTGTATTAGATGAATCATTGTATGTGCAGATGTATCTGTGTGTAAACATGTATGAATGGAAATGCACAAATGAGAAATATACCTCATAAAGAGCATATCAAAGGTGAGAAGTGAAATCATGGGTACACATTGTGTTGAGAGGTGGGAGTTGCAGTACTATAAGAAATTGTCACAAGTATCATCAATATGCAAAATGTAGTATACCTATGCATGCAAAAAGGACAGACAGCAATGGAATGCTAAAGATAAAAATCAATGCCATAGCTATTAGGTGCTAAGGAGATTCTTTGGAGATATGGCTGATGTATGTCAAGTAACAACAGCAGGTCAAATGGCAGCAAGGTATATATCATGTTAAGCAGTAAAGTTGTCAGTATATTAAAAAAAAACTATCACAAGGAAAAATATGTACAACATGACATAACCTGACAGCAGTCTGTTATGTCAACTTGAAAAAGCCTGTGGCATCAGACAAGCCATAAATCAGTAGCAGGTAGTCATGCATGGCAGTCATCAATGCCACAGGGTTAGGATGACACAACAGGACACACAATGTGTTAACTGTCAGTGTTACACTAATGCAGTTAAGTGCATTCATGCTGATAGCTCACACCGCAGTCTTGTCTGCAGCATCCAGGAAAACTATACCCACAGTGCTGTACCAGTGAGCTGGATGTGGTGGCATTTACTGGTTGGGACACAATGTGTGTATGAGCAGTACTGTCAAGTGTATGTTTGGACATGACTGATGGGTTCTGAATACGGTGGTAAACAGCAGATGTGTATGCATGTTGGAGCATAAACATTGATGTATGAGGGTCATGTTTGAGTCTTTTGAGATGGGAGTCTACATCTCCCAGCCAGAGGTAATTTGCTCATGAGTATCAGGACACAGAACAACAGCACTGTCATAATAAGGCTTTCAACAGGGCATGCAACAGATACCATGCTATCATGCTGTGCAGCCAATGCTGTTGTGACCTCCTCATGCCTACACTCCTGACACTCATGTAACCATGGAGCTAGTGTGCATCACAATCAGTAGAATGAAAAAGTACATGCATGTCATTGAAATAATGTTGCTGTGAATGTTCATGCACCTGCATGAGTGGGCATGCACCATCAGTCATGTATCCACCTACATCAGCTACATTCCCACATACAGTACTACAGACAGTATCATTCAGTTGTATGGCAGAGTCACCATTACTCCCAAACTCATCTGAGGACAGTGTGTCAAGGTCATCATCATGACAAATATCTGATGCCCCAATTTCATCAGTCTGGCCAGTCAAACTATCTTCCCAGTCGGAGGCTATACCATGAACCATAGGACTGTTCCCTCCAGGGCATGACAGTGTTGACTCTATCGCAATGTCTGTGTGCTCTTTCGAGTACTCTCTTGGGATTTGTGGATGGGCTTGTAAAGGAGGTAGAATTATACATGTCATATACATTGACAGAGTGCTGATGAGGCAGAATGTGAGTGAAACAGCCTGCCAATTCATTAATAACACAGAGTACATAGAGATATTGACTTATCTGCTGAAATACCCCACATGATCTCCACTGAATCCAACAGTGAGAATTGAAATACCACTGTGATGAACAAACAGACACTTACACAAGAAGCCAGTAGGAAGAACACCAACATCATCAGGATGAATGTAATTTCATGCATACAACATAATCATAGCAGATAGACACATACCTGACAGCTGTTGTTGGTGGCTGGAATGCAAGAATCCTGTGCAAGTGAACAGAGCATTAGTGCACACATGGTTACAATGACACATACAGGAAACTAAGTGTACCACTTATAAATAGTATCTTACTGGGTCTGTCATCTTCTGAGGAGGTGGTGTGACAAAGCTATAGGTTAAAGTAGAACATGAACAATGAATGAGTAAAGATCACTCTTAACACCAGGCAGTGGAAGATCAATGTATTACTCACAACCCTATATAAGTACAGGGATACATTCCTGAAGGGAGAGGAAATTGTTCTGAATGGAATGGCCCTGTGCCTGTGAACAGAACATGAGTACAGATGTGGTCACATTGGCGGGTCTATATCACTTCATTGAAGTGACACTTCAACGAATGGCATTTAATAAGAAATTCCATTCATTGAATTCCACTCATGTGGGGGGGGCTGCACCCACCATACTCCCGCTAATTATATGTACCAACTCCAAGATCATGCTACAGTGGGGAAAAGGAAATTTCTCGATCCTCACTGTACTGCTTTCTCAGTAGTAATAGTTCAATGAATGGCATGTTCGATGTAAGTGCACTGAAAATGCCATTAGCTAAAATGAGTTTTCGCTGAACTGATAGGGACCCCACATTGGCATATAAGTGAATCTCAGTATAACATATATAAAGACAGTCTTATTGGCTCTGCCATCCTCTGAAGAGACCAACCTCCACTGGCAGTGTGACAAAGCTGTAGGGTAAAGTGGAACATAAATAATGAAAAAGCAAATATGACTCAATATCAGGCAATGGCAGATAATTGGATTCAAACAAACCTATCTGAGTGCAGAGACACATACATGAAGGGCAAGGATGTTGCTCTGAATGGGATAGCCATGTGCAGATGATTAGAATATCAGTACACATGTAGTCACATTGACACATAGGTAAATCTCAGTGTAAAACCAATAGACTGTGCCTTACTGGGTCTGTCATTATCTGAGCAGACCTCTCCCAGTTGGTGGTGTGCTGAACCTGTAGGTTAAAGTAAAACATGAACAACAACAAATGAGTAAAGACCATCTGAACATCAGTCAGTGGTAGGTCAACGGATGCAACCCTTTCTGAGTACCAAGACAAATACATGAAGGCCACATTATTCTGAATGGGATGATCCTGTGTAGGTGAATCGAACATCAGCACACGCTGTGTGTGTGTGTGTCACCTAAGCAGATTTGGATATTTCAGAGAGAGGTTTAGAACCAAGGTCTTTGGGGCTATTGCTAGTCTTCCACTATGCACATTACCACTATGCCACCACTTTAACAACAACATCTGTGGATTTATTCACACTTATATTCGCATGGAGACCCAAATATCCCTAGCATGTCACCTACACAGCCTGGGAATTTGGAACAGATGTCAATACAGTAATTCACACAGAGCTGCAGAACTGGGTAATATATCCACATATGACCAACACATGTATCTGTCTGTGTCAAACAGCACCTTGGCACATTAACATATGTGTCATAGCTGTGATGACTTAATGTGAATACAGAAAGAGGGTTACAGGCTGAACCATCTGGATGCCCAGCCAGTCCCATTGAATGGCATGGGAGGTTCCAATGTAGGACTCAGCATCAGTAGATATCAGCAAACCATACTTATTACATCCGATTTCTGGAAAGTAATATCCATACCTCTCAACTGTCCAGATTTTCACAGAATGGCTCAATTTTTGCCTCAAATTTTTGGTCTGTTTCTCATAAAATTTGTCATTTTCTGGAAAAATCACTGAAGGTTGAAGTTACTAAATAATGACTAAATAATGACATAAATTTGAATTTCAGAGTTTTTATCCTTCACAAAATATGCGGTTACACAAATCCTGTTAAATCCTGTTGTTCTAGCATCTTTCTAAGCTTATAAGAGCAATATTTAAAATGTGTACCTATTTTGGGTCTTTGTCCCCCAATTATGTTAGAAGTTGAGAGGTATGGTATAAGCTGACATTATGCATTAATGCTACTAAGGACTGTCAGGCAGAACTGCATTCCCAGTGGGTATGGCTGGAATCTGTCCATATCCACATTTCACCGAGGCTGATGGAAATGTACCCATATACCTATATATAGGAGAAACCTTGTTATGAATAATGGACTTGTATCAATAAACATGCATACGGGAAGACCACCCCGCACCCTTTATGTAATCTATATGTTCACATGCAGACAATTTCTTAGTGCCAACTCAGTGTAATATGACTGACATGTTATACACAGGGCATCCTGACCATCACAGACCAATACTAAGCATAACTGTTCAGAAACACAACACAAGCAGCAGACCCCATGAAAGCTTACCTTATAGGTATGATGTGTCAGGCAAGTGAATGTGACAGTAGGGGTATCTCAGTGCACACAGCTATTAAGTACTATTTGTTCCATACATAATTCATTAGCATCATTAGCATGGAAATTTTTGGAACAGCATCCATGAATGTATGAAAAAGTTCTCAAATTTCAGCACATAAACCAATACCTTGGAGTAAGTGTACAGTTCTCAGTGCAAATGCCCAGAGTTGCCACTGAACAAGTACATGGAGAACACATGCCCACTGCCAAGCAATAGACAGTTGCCTCTCTATTTGTGCCAATTTTAAAATGTGGTAATCATACATTTTCAGATCATTCCCTTGCTACCTTTTAACTGGGGTACCTCAGTGAGCAATTTTCAGAAGGTGATTTTCTTTTAATGTTTCTACCCGTTTCAAAGAGATGTAAGCTGCGAGGAGACTGCAGTGATTCTAAGAACCCAAATGGACAGGTGAAGAAACCCTGTAGATGCTTTCAGTGTATGTGCAACATGAAATGAGGATGCGGGCATGTCAGAGGAACTTTGCACAATGTGACATTTAGAACAGGATTGCCAGGGAGCTTCATGGATGGCCTGGGATGTTTAGGACTGATGTGAAGCCACACCACTGCTACAAGAACCATCACCTTAGGGGAAGGGTGAAACTGCTGCAGAAAATCACCAAGGTTCACTGAGAACCCCTAGATCCTTACAGTAAGTGCCATATTCCACACATGAGCACCTATGACATACAATTACTATTTTCTAAACAGATACTCTGCAGTACTGATTTAACTATGCATAGTATATTCAGGAAGATGAAATAGTATCAACTGGGGCAGTGGAATGGAGTGCACACATATTAATAATGCTCATACTGTTATTATATTGATATGATGTGCATTCTCTGTTATTATAGAGATATGATATGCATTCTCTGTTACCACCGTTAAGCTTATTGTAATGCAGAATATGACTGAGCATTATACCTTTAATGGGTGCATGACTGTGTAATCTGATGTTATCCATAGATAAGCAAGGTCTGAAATGTAGCTGTGCAGGAATGTATTGCAACACCATTCATCACTCATGACTGTATGTGTGGGAGAAAGATTATACACATTGAGGTGTATTAAGAGTCCCAAGTATAACCTGATAAAACTTGTATTGATGATTAGCTGAACTGGATAATCAATACAGCAGTATTGTGTGAAGCCAAGTGACTGGGAGTTCAAAACCCACAAAAACATTTTTAATTGACATGCATGTACAATAATTTATTTGGATTACATCAACAGCTATGACACTGTAGTATGGTTGATTGCTGCATTATTAAAGTGAGTGTACATGTTTTATTGTCAGTATACATTAATGCCTACAGTGCATAGGCAGTGGATGACTACAGATTTCTATGCAACATCTACATGAGCATTCATACATCAGCATGTTTGTATATGTGTCTGCATATGTATTTTACACAAATATCTGTGCTCTTACCTACATTACAGTCTAACTTCTTCTCATCTATTAATATGGTAATTTATACCTTAGTGCATGCAATCTACTTATTACTGTCCATACATAATTAACCTTTTCTGTTGTACAATACACTGAGCATAATGGTGGCACCATCATTCTTCATATCATGCAGCAGGACTTCAGCACATTGTACCTACCATGCATTCTGTTTTGAACATTCCTTGAGTAAAAATAATCAACTGTGACATTATTTTAGGCTGTATGTATTCACAGCTCCAACATGTTTGGCTTTCAGGAACTCATTCTCCTGTAATATAAGATATGTACCTATGCAGGTAGGCTACTGGTCTCTGGTGTAGACATAGGTGACTGTTGTAGGTTTGAAACTATCTTCCTTCTGGTTGGTGTCAATTATATGCACTGGAATGTATAAATATCTATATAATGTAATGACACACAGCCTTGCTGCAGTGTGCCTTATTCTCTAAAATGTATTATGGCAATATATTTGAACTGATTGCATTTACAATTAAGTTCTGTATAACTGCATGAGAAAGAATGACGCTGACACAACCTAAATAATAGACACCTGTGATGTAATTCTCCTGGAAGTGAAACTAGGGATGCTAACTTTTTATGTCAAAAATTTTGGGTGTGTATGTGAAAGAAAAAATGTGTGTAGAATAGAAGTGTGCAATAACCTCTCCTCAAGGGGATTTTTGTGCAGTATTACTGTGCTCATTCATTCTTGTGTTCTTCACTGTCAGTAGGAGTGTCCCTTATTTCTGGACTGTCCAAAAAAATTCTGGACAACAACTTGTATGTATGGGAGTGGTGCTCAGCTACATTGATGGTGTCTACATCTTGCTTATTTAGTTATTGAATGGGGCTTCTGGTAATTGATTTTGTTAGTCCTGTCCACTATTGTCCAGTTTTCACTATTGTCTGGCATGGGCATATGCTATTCCATGATAACATCTAAATATATCTGTGTAATCAGCCTGTGTTGCGTGATACTTGATTTATGTATGCACATATTTTATGCATACATATTGAAACATGGTCATGCTGTATATTGTAAGGACACCATACATTATATTCACAATGTGATCTAAAGATGCTGACAGGATATATCTTACCCCTAGAGCACTGTTTCACTAATTTGCATAAACATTACTACACTACCATTTTCTATCTATCTATCTATCTATCTATCTATCTATCTATCTATCTATCTATCTATCTATCTATCTTATCTATCTACATATCTATAGCTTTACTATGACTTACCTGAACAGCATTCATGAGAATGTTGTATGGTCGAAATCACCATTTCCAAGACTGATAACATTGACCCAAAATACAATGATCATGATAAATCAATCGGTAGAGTGCACTCGATCATTAAATCCATGCTGTACTGACAGACGTTGTCACATAGGGAATATCATGGCGACATTCATATAAGACTGAAATAAACATGTCAGAATTACATAGATGGTTACTATTCACAGTATATAACTACCAAGATGGGCAAGGATTATTTGTTAAACTTGAGAAGAATATACCAACATGTCAAGGTTTGTAATGTATACTGGAGGGTATTAACTGTTTTCTAAGTATAATGACTGAGAATAATAGGATAATATAAATTTCATCCTAGTAGGAACATTGTAATGAATGAAAACCCTGGATTTGTGCCTGGAGATATTGGGAATGTTTATGACACGGTTCTCAGTCAGAAGGGGAAGAAAATGTTGTGTGTGGAGTGCTATCAATATATCCATGAAAAACAGTGCATAATAGAACACATTGGTCCTATTGTAGGAGAATGAAGGAGAAGTGCAAAGGGAGATATGTCACTGACCTTGAAGGGGATGGATACAGGCCAGCTAAAGGTACATCACATTTCCATGCTCCAGATAGCATAAAAAGCAAGATATATAAGTTGAAGGATAGTATAAAGAGAAGGGACGAGAATTCTATTGAAGACCCTTGTAAAGTTCTTTCAGAAATACTGTCTGAAATACCCAGTGATGTTGTCAATGGTCTACCCAATACATCTGCTTTTCAACAGTCTGTTAATAGAGTAAGGCAACATAAGTGAAAGACCATGTTGAGTGACATGCAGACATTAGGTGACCGGACTGCTGACCATTTTCCTATTAAAAAGGGGCGCTGCATTGGTGAACATACTTGAGAGGCATGCCCAGCTGGTAACTGTGTTATAATTACCACTGAGAATAATTTGCATATGTTGTGTAGTCTGCCACACATCTTAGTGGATGGGACGTCCCCCATTAGTACTTCCGAGTGTAAACAAATTTACAATATTTGTTTATCTTTCGCCACAGTGTCACCACAGTGGAACACCGGTCCGCTAATGATTGGCAGTAGATTTTCACAAATGCCAAGGTGCCAGATCGATGTCTAACCTTCAATGAAGGCACACCCATTTACGCATGTCTTTCGAATGCCCACCCAACCACAGGGAGGACTTGCAGACTCCACACAGAAGGTACTCCCTGCACTCCAGCCAAGAACCGAACGGGAGAACCTCTTGCTGTGAAGCAACAATGCTACCGCTGCACCACCGTGGATTTATACACTGTAAATTAGAAAAAAGCAGGTGTGATTAAAATCATTCTGGTACTATACAGTATTTCACCGTCCAAGTCTCAAGAATGTTATAATACCTTTTGGAACTGTGTTTTCACCTTATGTGTCCAGTTTGACATGGTTCTACATCCAAGGATGGTGCTAAGTGTCTTTGAGAAGGGAGCAGCTCATTTCCCCACCAGTGTAACAAAAGGATGCTGGTCCCATCTGTGCCAGATAATCTGGAGACAAATCCAGAAATTACATTTGGCATCTGATTTTGGCAGTAATATTGCATTTTCCCTTCTTTTAAGCAAATACCTGCATTGCGTTTATTAGTCCTGAGTACATAGCAGATACACTAACTGAGATTGAATCTGATATACTTGATAATACTAACCCATTATGTAGATTTTTTTAGGAGAACTATGTTTTGGGCTGACCCCGCAGATATAGCATGCGATGTACTACATCAGAAAGATTACCCCCACTGTTTGATGTTACTTTCTAGAACCAATGGGACACCTGCACACTAGGGTATCCCAGGAGCCAGAATGCAGTGGAGGGGTGGCATCGCCATCTGCGAAGTTTGTTGGGGAAACCACAATTATATATGTTGGATGTCCTCCATGCTATACAGTTGGAGCAAAACAGGGCTGAGGACATTAAAAGTAGACGTTTGGCATCCATTCCTTTCTAAGTTTCTTTTTCAGTTCTACAAATGGGCCATGGTGATTGCTGGATTAAACTATCTCTTCTATTTGATGTCTGGGTTGTTTTGGGTATTGCACGTTATATGTAAGGGAATAACATGTCTGCATTTGTTATGAGTGCTTCAGCATGGTGTATGCACAGTGTGAAATATGAAGCAGTTCTGATGTATATGATATTTAAGAGTGAACTCCCATTTCAAATGGCTTTGAAGTCAAATATCTGTTATATGCTGCTGCTAGGATTGGTAGTACATGCTACATTGTTGCCATGCGAGCGTAACTGTTTTTTGCACTAGAATGCCAATGCAAATGTTGGAGAATGTTTTCTATGTCACCAATATCACAGTGGATAGCAGCAGGACGGGAATGTCGAAAATGTCAAATACACAGCTTCGGAATTCTCATTTTTGACATTCTGATTATCCGTTATTGTCAAATTTGGCATTCTTTTGCGATATTCCTTACATTTGATGTAACAAGATTTAATCAAACCATAGTAAACCTATATATATATATATATATTTATATATATATATATATATATAGATATAGATATAGATATATAGATATAAATATAAATATAAATATATATATGTGTATGTATATATATATATATATATATATATATATATATACATACACATATATACACATATATATATATATATATATATATATAGATATAGATATAGATATATATGTAGGGGGATTTGCTTCATAGCACAAATCTCACTTAGGATATATCAACATGTTTTACAAGTTTTACATGTTGCAGTTACATTATTTCATAGTATTGTTTTACTGACACCATAAGTTATATGGAGGGGATGACTCTTTCAAGTGTGAGCTTATTGATTGTGCAATTATTGTTTTCCTGCTGTGCTACTCACCATCTGCATTGATTGTTTTTCCGTATAGTTTATTGTATTGTTTACCATAGTTTTGCAGCACTCCTATATGTTTGTGTTGTTCAGGCTTGCTGTCACTGAGAAACATGCACATGCTATGCCCAAGTCAATCTACTTTTGCATGTGCAATTATGTCGCTACACAAGATAGTTTAACATTTTGAGGGGCACAGTCAGTCATTTGAATTGTCATAGATTAGAGCCATCAATGGCTTGTAGTGACGTCAGTGTTGCACATGCCTTTGTTTCAGGTCTGTGATGTGTACAACTTGCCAGCCTCTCTTATAATTTTAGAACTCATCCTTATGGGCCAGTAATGCTAGTTTTATTATTGCAGGACACTTACTCATATATGTGAATCATTGCTTTTGTTCAGTAAACATCAGATACCTGTGATTATATTGGTGTGTGCATGTGTCATGTCATTATAGAAATTGCATGCTGCAGATGACATTGTTCAGTAATGTTTGCATACATTAATAGATATCTTTACTGTATATGTGTACACACTCGTAATGCATCAGACTATACCATTTGTTAGCATGTGAATTACAGACAGATCTAGTCATGTTTTAAGGGTTTGGGTTTGCGTGCAGGTCACTGTAGCCACTGTACTACCATTTGAATGATGTCTCATTGCTCTGTTCTTTTACATGTCCTTTATGCATGGTATTACTGACAGGGTGTCTAACACATCTGTGCAATTGACAGACCCTACACTTTCACATTCATTACATTGGTAGTCTGTTCCAAGCATCATCTACTCTGTCAGAGAACCAATTAGTACACTTCTCATTCCTATAGAATACTATAAGAATACTCTACACTCTACCTCTCATATGGAGAACTCTCTTTATGAAATAACTTTAGTAGAATTTTGAATTTATGTATAATCCTTTTAATCTGCTATCAGTTTTAACACTGTTAAATTAGCTGTAATTGTTGTGCATTCCATTTGTATTTGTCTACTTGAGATTTTTTATAATGTTTAAGTATGTCTAATACCTACTGTAATCTAATTGCCTGGAGCTTTTCTCCCCAGGACTCCATTGAAAACGGGTTCATTTTGGCCCAATGGACTATCCTGGTAAACCAACTGCAAATAAATAAATAAAATAAATAAATAAATGTATGTTCCTCCCCCATCAGATTGTGATGTTGTCTGACCTATTTCTGTTCCTCCCCAATCAGATTGTAATGATGTTGTCTGACCTATTGCTTACCTTTGATGACTGTATTATTGCTGACATAGCTATCTTACACATGTTGTCCTTATCAGCATGACTGACATAACATGAATTGTATTGTTTTACAGTTGGATATATTGCACATTGTGACAGTAACACCACAGATAAGGTAGTGCTCACCATACTTACACATCCCATGAATATGTATTCCCACACTGTACAAATCTGGAAATGTTGTATTGTTATACATATTGATGTTATCTTCTACCATTTTCGCTTGTTATTACAATTTACTGATTTATGTTTAGTGTCATGTTACAGAGTCTGGGACCTGTGCCAGCCCAACCAAACACAGGAGCTAACATAGGCGTGCAAAACCACTGCCAGAAGATTCCAAATATGAGCCTAGAGAAGACATCTAACTGATGATGACAATGAGGGACTGGAACCATCAGGGGCCAGTGTTCCAGCAGAGAGATAATAATGACCTCCACCACCCCAGACAGATGACCTAATGGACCAGATTTGACATACATACATACATATACATGCATACAAATGTTTCAAGCACTGGCATTAAAGCCCTTCTAGCTTGCCTATATGCCAAAACACTTGTTCCCGTAATAAATGTCCAGGCTGTTCTTAAAAATATCTAAACTAGTACTTGTTTTAATGTAATTTGGTAGTCTGTTCCAAGCATCATCTACTCTGTCAGAGAACCAATTAGTACACTACTCATTCTTATAGAATCTTCTACATAGGTTATCTAACAATTCTCTAGTACTTTTTGATAACCCCAAACATTCCGAGAGGTAGTTGTCCTTAAATGCCCTATATACCTGAATAAGATCTCCTCTTAAATATCTGTAAGAGACACTGTACAAGTTCAGATATTTTAGTCTTTCATAATAGCTTAAATTTTCGCATCCATGGATGCCTTTGGTATATTTCTGCTGTACTCTTTCCAGTTTACTCATGCTTGTTTTCTTATAGGGTTTCCATATTGTTATTCCATACTCAAGTTTGGGTCTAATGTAACTAACAAACAATGACTTTGTTATGTTTGATTTCCTAGACTTTATAAATCTTTTTATACAACCTATAGTTTTATAACTATCATTAGCCAATTGGTTGATATGATTAGACTATGTCTGGGAGATTGCAGACAAGGTCATTCATGATGTTTAACCTGATCAGGGTTAGTCCACTGGATCGTAAGCATTGTCTACCTGTTCCACTAATGTCATGCTGCCACCATGGCATATTGTTACTTGGGTTTTTCCTTGCACTTATATGCACAGATTTGTGCATAATTCCCATTGCACGGTCTTGCTTGTTTTGTGAACCTTGTGATGCACACTTCTCGGTCTGGCTTTTATGGGGTTATGTCGTTTATCTTTGTTATGATGCATGTTCAGATGTGTCAATGCCATTACCACCATCATGTCACACAAACTTACACTTTTGTCCTTTACACTGACAGTTTTATGGACAGGCAGGGCAGTTATTCCAACACTCCACCTGTGGCCTTGCCTAATCTGCATACTGTGGCCCATGATGTTGCCACTTATGAGCCTATATGACTTGTATTTGTAGATCCAATGCAGGTCACAGGCCACCACTGACCAAACAGTTGTCATGCTGACAAGGCTCATATGGCTACATAAACAGGTGATGACGTTTGGTATTTCTGAAACATTACATCTGCTAACATTAATGACAGTCCTGCATACTCCAGTGCCCCATTGTGACACCATCCTCCTGTGATGCTATGCACATGTGTGAAATATTTCCCTACTTTGCACGTGTTTGTTGCTATGCTTGTGTTGTGTATGTTTTTTTGACTTACTTGCCACAGAAGAGTTTGCAGCCTTTGTGACATAGGTGTGTTAGAGACTCCAATGAGCAATCTGCCTCTGTGTGTAATGTTCACTGGGCCTCTGTGTGCCTTGCATTATCCGCTACAGTTTTCTATTTCCATAATTTATGCTTATGCTGTTCATCTGTGAGTAGCCTGCCTCAGTGCTATATGACATTAGCGAGTTCAATTGATTTTCAGAGAGTTTATTTTGTGATGCTGTTACCCTCTCATATTAATGTCACTTGCACTGTATTACAGTAATGCTCAGCCTTCTTTTATGGCATGAGACCACTGAATCATGCATCCAGCTTATTTTATGAAATGTGAACACTTTTGGTGGCAGCAACAAATGTTTGCATTCCTCAGCAGTGTTCATTCTGCCTAGTATACCTGCATTGTTTTTTATAGATGTACATGTGCAGTCCTCTAACAACACCCACCTCCAGATGGATCTGTGTTATATAGTCTTATAAATGAGTCTTGCTCCTGCCTGTAGTGTGCTATACGTGAGTACATTATGGGTATGTCATAATCAACATATTTTTTGTGTGTATCTATGCCACTTGATGTTTACATGTTGCACATGATTATGTTATTTGTGTCACATTCACAAACACCTTAAATCCCATCACAAGTGCATGATGCACACATGTCAGATGCCATCCCCTTGCTGCAGGCACCTTCTGACATCTTTTATGCCACACTTGCAGTCCATATTGAGTTTGGGATGCATGCCTGTGAGATGGTTTTATTTGGACATGCATGACCTGTGTTTTTATGTGACAGCTTTTCAGACATGCTTTTCCTTAGTACTGTGGACATACATAGCCTTTGGCTATGTGTTAAGCATCTGCATGTCATATGTATATGTTTAGGTGCACTTTTGTGTATTGTGACATCATTGGCATGTAAGTGTGCGGTCTTTGTAGTACACTTTACCACCATGCTGGGCATATGTACAATTTGTCAGCCACTCTTATGTGATATTCTCATGACAGGCTGTCACACATGTGCCATTCATATCTACACAAAGCCACTCTTATGTGATAAGCTCTCATGATAGACTGTCACACGTGTAATTCATATCTACATACTGTGGTGTTCATTGTGATGCTTCTGTGTTGGATCTTTACTGGTGTTTTGTATATTCTCCTGGCATACATTCCTTGCTTTTTGCATATTTGTAAATGAACAGGCTTGCTTATATTCATTTCTCATGTTTCTATGACATTTTGTAATGTATTTCTATCGCCATGTATTTTCTGTATGGCAAATTAGCATTGCCTGCCATTGATTGGTGTATGTGTCCTGAGCATACTGTTTGTTTGCCTTGTGAGATAGCATGGCATGTCACATATCTACATTACATTCCTGAACATCATCTGTGTTGCTTTCAGCATGTAATGGTTCTTGTGATGATAGCATCCCATTTCTCCTGTCCAGTTATGTGCTGTGTATACCTAATAGGTTATTATACAGCCACTTAACTCATTTGTTGCATACTGCTGTTTGGCTCTGTGCATAGTTGTTTAAATCTTGCATGCAGGGATGGAAGTTCTAATCTGATTTTTGTTGTATTACCCATACATTCCTTTGGTGGATGTGATCAACAGCTTACTGGATGTTAATGTCTGTTGTTCATTGTGGCATACTGCAATGTCAACAATCCCTGTTTAGAGGTCTCTGTCCTATGCCTATCATCACTCATCCTTCTTTTGGTATGACTGCCATCACTGTGTTGTACATTGATTCATAATGCATTATTCTGGTGTACCTTAACTGGTATGCATCCTTACACTGTTCATCAACTTTCCTTGACACATGTGACACAGTCCATATGTATGTTGTCTGTGTATCTCACCTATCCTATATGTATATCACTAACCTTTGTCCATCTTGTACTGTGATATCTGCTATACATTTTATGGACCCTTATCCCTACTTCCCTTTCTGTAACTTTTCCATACCTTCTTTTCTCCCAAAAATAAAAAAGTACTTATTCACATTATAAAAAAAATAAATAATAAAATAAATAAATATAAATATATATATATTTATATATATATATATATATATATATATATATATATATATATATATATATATATATATATTGTGTACCAACTCCTTAGCTCAACGCTTTCTGGAATTCATAAACTCCAATGCCCTAGATCAACTTATCCACAAGCCCACCAGGGGCAACAATATCCTAGACCTAGTCATTACCAACATGAGTGACCGGTGTTCCACACCTGAAGTCAACTCCTCGTTGGACCGATCTGACCATAAGCTTATCAGCCTTGATATCCACATCCCGCCCCCACCCCCCATTAAGGAAACCACAGTAAAACATTTCTCCAACGCCAACGTCATGCTTCTTAAGACAGAAGTGGTGAACTTCATGACACCCATGCAGATAAACAATACAGCTACAACTGCTGAATCCTACACAAATGCCCTCTATAAGCACTTACACAAGTGCATGGATCGTACTATCCCAAACAGAACCAAGATGCTATCCTCCAAAAAAAGGAAGTCAATCTGGTGGTCCCCTGCCATAAACAAACTGTACAACAGAAGGAAGAAACTGTTGCAAAAGAGAGTAAAATCCCATGAGTGGAGGAGCTCCATGGTCAGCCTCAGTAAGAAGTTGAGATCCCTTATAAGATCCTCCAAAGCTAGCTACAAAAACAAAATCACCACTAAATCCAAGGACAACCACAAAGCATTCTATAGCTATGTCAAGAATCTAGATGGCAACACCCAGATCTGCTCTGAGTTACAGCACAAAGGCATGAAAATTACAGAACCAACTGATATTGCCAACATCCTGGCAGATCGGTCCAGTGCTAACTTTACCCCCTCTCACCCTCTAAAGGGCCCATATCTATAAAGGAAGAATGCAGAGTCCCTGTAATCACAACTACGCAGGTAAAAGCTGCATTCTCTAAAGCCAAAAACACAGCATACATGGGACCGGACAACATCTCAGGCTGCGTTTTACACGAACTTTAGAATGAACTGGCTCCCCACTTAAGCACCATGTTCAATAATAGCCTCACATCAGGCTTTGTGCCCACTGAATGGTGCACAGCAACAGTTATCCTACTCCACAAAGGGGGAGCCACCACTGATCCCGGGAACTATCGACCTATTAGCCTGACGAGCCTGGTCTGCAAGGCCATGGAACGTATCATCATGGAACTCATAAACAAAGACATTGGTAACCTCCAAACTCTGGATCCCACCCAGTTCAGGTTTGTGAAAGGCAGATCATGCCTCCTGAACCTGATCGACTTCTTTGAGGCAGTCACCAAAGCCATGGATGAGGGTAAGGTGGTTCACACAGCCTATCTTGACCTCGCCAAGGCTTTCAACACCATCCCCCATTCTGGAATTATAGCTAAACTCACTAAACTAGGTGTAAATCCCTATGTCACAAGATGGCTTGCCAACTGGCTCACTGACAGAACTCACACTGTAAAAGTTGCAGACTCCAAATCTGACCTCAAGGCAGTGACAAGTGGAGTGCCACAGGGTTCCGTCCTGGGACCTCTCCTGTTTGATATCTACTTCTCTGAAGTACAGGCTAACACAGAAGGCCTTTGGCTGATGAAGTTCGCAGATGACTGCAAACTAGGAGCCATAGTCAAGTCCCCAAATGATATGGACATCCTACAGAAGGGCCTCACTGAGACAGATGCCTGGTGTCAGAGCCATGACCTCAAGCTCAATGCCAAAAAGTGTAGTGTCATCCCCTTTGGTAAAAACTCTGTACCCATGAACTACCACATAGGCAGCAATCTACTTAACACCGAATGTGTGATAAGAAACCTTGGTACCCAGGTGGACAGTAGTCTCTCCTTTGATAGTCACATCGCCACAGTAGTCAGGAAGTCCTTCTACATGGCACACCTCATCATAAAAGGGTTCTCATCCAGAAAAAAAGAGGTCATTGTTCCCCTGTACTCATCACTCATTAGACCCATTATAGAGTACAATGCCCCTTTTGCAATGTACCTCACAAGACATCTTCAGCAGCTGGAAAGGCCACAGAAGTACCTCACAAAAAGGATTACTGGCCTCAAACATATTCCCTACACTGACCGCCTCAAAAAACTCCAGCTTTACTCTGTAGCATATCGCCTACTCCGAGGTGATCTCTGTCTAACATATATACAGCTATGTCAAACCCAGAGCTGTTGGACATGCTACACCTAAAGAAATCCCAATCCCTCCAAACTACACGCTCTAGGGACCTAAACCTTGACACCACAATAAACAGGACACTCTGGAGGAATAGATTCCTGTCCCAGAGACTTCCTATACTCTGGAACAAGCTACCTATCTATGTCAAGCAAAGTTCTTCATTAGCACTCTTCAAGAAAAATCTTGATGAGTGGATGGGAAATAGGAAATACACCCCGGGTATCACGTCTTTGTCTCTGCTGGACAGTGACACAGGAAAATAACTTTCTTGGGTGGCGTAAGCTATGGTACCTTGCTGGCTAGGCTTATGTAGGCCCCTGGGCCAATAACCTAGTACCTACCTATGAACCTATGAACCTATATATATATATGGATCTACTTCAGTAGATCGAACATATTACAAGTTAGAATCAAGTATGACCGAGACCATATGTTTGAACTTGTAATAGTTCAAACACTGAAGGAAAAAAAAAAAAAAAAAACAAAAAAACAAAATTAAACTGCTGTAGCACCCCCCACCCCCTCCCCTTACTTAAATATACCAACTCCGAGATCGCACTATATTGCGGAAATGGGAAGTATTCCCGTTCCATTCTGTATGCGGATCTCCATTCAGTCCATTCAAACGTTTAAATGTTTGAAGTTATGGTGTTGGCCATATCGTCTTCGAACATTTAAAAGTTTGATCTACTGAAGGGGACCCATATATGTATATACACGGATTCACTTTATAACCTCGAAATGCTGAAATATCGAATTTCAGTATCTCAAGACTATAAAACCGAATCCACAAAACACCGACAAACAAAAACCGTGAAACCACATAACCGAAAACACCGCACACACTACACTAAACATACAACACAACACCCACATCACAACATAAACAAAAAAACAACACACATACACAACTCACACACACATAAGCAGGGCAAGCCCCTGCACACTTAATGGGGCTGCACCCCACACCCCCCTACTTATATATACTAACTCCGAGATCGCACAAACACAACACAAAAGCTCACTCACACACACACATTCTCCAATCCCTCACACACACTCTAACTCCCACTCAAAACCCTTACAAAACACTCACTTACCTGACATAACACCTACATCCAAACATGGCACCGTGCACCAACAAAACACAAACCCGGACATTACGTAGCACAACTTCATAACCGCGAATTCAACATATTTTCGACATACGTCAAATTCGCGATTATGAACGTTCGCTATTTTTAACATTCGACTTTATAGCTTCGAGATACTGAAATTCGACATTTCAGTATTTCGATGTTATAAAGTGAACCCATATACACACACACACGCGCACACACACACACACACACACACACACACACACACACACACACACACACACAGACACACACATACACATGCCCCTCTGGCTCTCCTTCTTCTTCTTCTTTTTCTCTCATCCCTCTTACATGGCCCTCTTTTTCACCCTCACCCAATATTTGCTTTGCTATCACTCTGCTTTGCAGGGTATGTGCATTAGTTGTGTTCTCCTCAAATGTTATGTACCCCTTGTCAGCTTAGTTACTGATGGCAATGTAGCCGTTTATGCCACTTTGCCATAATTAATATTTTTCATTTAATTTTTATGGATTACGATGGATTCTACAAATATATATATATGTAGTACAACTTAATTTCTCCATTGCACTTTGTGACAGTATCCACAATATATTGCAGATATTAGTAGTATAATAGGGATATTTCTGATGAACATTGATGTTGTGCCAGTCTTTTCATCATACTATAGACATGTTCATTTGGTTTTGTATACCTGTCATACAAGTACCTTGCTAATGCAACTATATCTACCTATGGATATTTTTTCATTGGCATGCAGTTTTTGGTCATGACTGGTTTTGCGATGATATTACAGCTTATCTGATGTGGCTGCATTATTCTGAAATATGCTCTTCAGAAGGGGATGCATTTGCATGCTACCGGCCTTCCTGTGAATCTTGTGTGGAACTTGGCACACTCAGCTAAGTTCCGTGAATCATTTGGAATCCAGCCCTATGTGTACTGTTGTCACCAATAAAACTAGAATGTGAGCATATACTAAGGGATTGGGATTGGGCAAGGATTTTATTTCTGCTTTGCAATCAAAATATCTGGTAAATGGTCCCCATTCAGTAGCAAAGGACCACATGATACTCAAATATAGGATGGCTGAGAATGGTGAGAGTTTTTCTTCTGAGGCATAAAAACTCATATCCATGCATGCTTAGGCTGGTTTGAAACTGTAGTGTATACTGTACACTGTCAAGAAAAGAATCCACATCAAAGAAAAACAGAATATGTGGATTTATTGCAAATGTAAAATATTGTAATACAAGTGTGTTCATTTTTCAGTAAAAACAGAACTTCATCACTTAATACAAGATAATGATTAAATACGTACAAATGCATCATGCAGTCATTGTCCAAATGCCTTACTGGCTGACCAAAATTCCAAATGCATTTTAAAAAACAGCACTTCAATATAAAATATACAATAATAACAACAACTTGTTCAGAAACCCCAACAAGAGAACATAATAGATAACTGACCTTGTTTTAAAAAAGCATTTACATTTTAGAATGCTATCAAGTCCTGAATATCTCAGAGCATTGAAATGAAGTTACCTATCTACCTTGTATTTCTCTGCTGTGACATCTTTCTACCCCTTCCATCATTGTGTTGTTTTCTTTTAAATAAATGTCAGACTTTATTGTGTCTAATGATCACAATAATTTAATTTCTAGAGCTATAGCATGGCTGACAAATGTGATCCTTTGACATATACAATGTTTTCCATAAATA
Organism: Protopterus annectens; assembly: GCF_019279795.1. Taxonomy (NCBI): domain Eukaryota; kingdom Metazoa; phylum Chordata; order Ceratodontiformes; family Protopteridae; genus Protopterus; species Protopterus annectens. The sequence continues at coordinate 1,908,715,266 of NC_056725.1, forward strand.
GAATCATGAGTATGACCTGCACTGTGCTATGTAAACTACACTATTCCAACTTCAGATAAAATCCGCCTCTTCACCTTATGCACTGCCTGCATAGGGACTATTAAAAGTTGTACATTGTCTTGAAGTGCAGAAATTAAACATCCTTTTTAGTTTGTCATCATAGTAAATCTGCTTAAAAATAATCCTTGAAATTATTTTCTCTTTTTTTCACAAAAATAAGGTATAGACCAGCAATCTTATTCAATTCTTAATGGCTCAGATTTTTAACTTCCAACTATTTTTTTATCCATTTTCAAGAGTCAGTTGCTACATGCAATACTTACCAAAGTACAATACCACATAACTTTAGGGTCTCTTTCAGCAGCAAAGACAGTAGTTGCCAGTTATTTCTGTAGACATCATTGGATATATGTCCTATTGAATGATATGCAAGTTACAGCGCATCACAGGTTATGCCTTTTGGCTACACAAGTCAAGACATGGTTTAATATAGCAATAACTCACTCCTGGGTGTGGGTAATGCTGGATTTACCCACAGTTGACGTGGTTTGGTCACGAGGACTAAGCCCGAGGGACCAACCAAAGCCAACCGTGGGTAAATCCAGCATTACCCACACCCAGAAGTGGGTTATTGCTATTATACAATGACATTATTTAAGAAAAAAAATAATTACTTTTCTTAAATAATGGCATTGTATAATGCCTCCTTGCTGCCCTTCCGCAGCTGTCTGGTATTCTGCAGCAGTTCTGATGTACTGCGCATGCATATGCCTACGCAGTACATCAGAGCTGTGGGCAAAAGCAATGGAGAAAGCAAGATCTCCATTGCTTTTTACAAACTGTTTCGCTATGTTAAATGGGTTTAACATAGCGAGACAGCTTTAAAAAAAGCAACGGAGTCTCCGTTGCTTTTCTTAAAGCTGTCTCGCCATGTTAAACCCATTTAACATAGCGAGACAGTTGTGAAAAAAGCAATGGAGAAAGCAAGATCTCCGTTGCTTTTTACAAACTGTCTTGCTATGTTAAGTGAGTTTAACATAGCGAAACAGCTTTAAAAAAAGCAACGAAGAATCTCCGTTGCTTATTTTAAAGCTGTCTCGCTATGTTAAACCCATTTAACATAGCGAGACAGTTTTGAAAAAAGCAACAGAGAAAGCAAGATTTCCATTGCTTTTTAAAGTGTCTTGCTATGTTAAATGGGTATAACATAGCAAGACAGCTTTAAAAAAAGCAACGGAGATGCTCCGTTGCTTTTTTTAAAAGCTGTCTCGCTATTTTAAACTCGTTTAACATAGCGAGACAGGCTGTAAACAGCAATGGAGATCTTGCGTTCTCCGTTGCTGTAAAAAAAAAAGTTATACTAATGGAAAAAGTCCGGGAGACCGGACCTTTTTCCATTACTATAACACCGATTTACAACATGCACGCTGACCAATCAGCGTACACGTTTTGGAATATTAATGGGGGGTCATGTTATAATAAAGTTTTTGTATCCAGTTTGGGATTCCAACAACTTCTCTTCTTATTTCAGCATAAGCAATATTGTAATCTCTGCAAATTCAAGAATAGTGTCACAAGTCCGAGAGCCTTTTACTAAAATTTGTACTTGTAAATATTTGCCACATTTTGTGCAAAATGTTCCATAACAGCTATGTAATTCATGGAGCCAAATCAGCAAGTACTGACCAGCAAACAACAGTGGCAGAATAAAAACAGATTTGATCCTACTTGCTGTCTGCACTGGTAATCTGTCCCTGGCTTATAAACTTCTAATGTTACTAGAATAACAGGATTTGTTCTAGCCTGCATTTTCTGAAGGAGAGAAATTCTGAAACTCAAATGCATGTTATTATTTAGTAACCAGTTCTCAGTGATTTTCAGAAAACCACACATTTTGTGAGAAACTGACCAAATATATGAGGCAAAAATCTGTACATTTGAGAATCATGGCAAGGTGAATGCAAACATAAGAGATATTTCTATACTGCCTTGGTTACAGTGCTCGCCAAGTGCTTTACAGCTTTGAAAGGCTGGCCAAACACTTAGTGCTTTTTTCTTTTCTTTTTTTTTCTGTAACCAGTAGTACATGGAGAAGATAAAGATCCATGCACTACAAAGAATTATGATTGGGTTGCTCCTGAGGTATATTTCTTGGCATCCATGTCGTGAACACATAACAAGCAAGTTATGATCAGCATCCTGCTCATAATTCTCTATATTTAAAACATCTTACACAGTCTTTCCTTTCAGATTCAGCCTGCCTCCTACACAGTTAATTCATTTTTGACCTTATTTGAAATGGCATTTAAAGAAGGTATGTTGCTAAAAACATGAAACATCTATTGATGCATCTATTTTATTATGCTGTATCTTGATGATAGCTTTTTCAACTTTTTGTAGTCAGTAGGGTCATTCACAGATAGAAATGCTCATGCTTTCTACAGTCAATGAGTTGTGGCAGTAAGGAGAAAACCCACAGTTACTCAAGTCATCCATAAGCAGTAATTGTGTTCAAACATGGGGAAATGCAATTCTGTGCCATAGCCATCTATCAGGTTTTTTCAGGTATGCATTCAGAAGGTTGGATGAATAGAGAGTAGTCTGTTATGTGGACAAGTCACCCATTCAGATGGCTCTCTTCAGGGTATTTAGCATGTATCGCTATGTTTGGCCTTGAGTTTAATTATCTTTTTCCTGCATATACATAATTGCTTTAAAGTGCTGACATTTAAATAATGTTGATGTAACTGCTGGCAACATTGTACCAGCACCTGAGATCTGCTGCTGCTCCAGTTTCCTCATCTCTACCTGTTGTTATGGTTCTAGGTATGGTAACTTGACCTTAGCACAGTATCAGACAATAAACAGTGTTTTTTAATAATTCCTCCCAGTTCTGTTTCTTTCAATAGTGTCTTATTCCTCACTTCTCTCTGTGATTATTTTTTATGTATATATGTATGTACACAGTATGTATTTCATTTATGTATTTATTTATTTATTTGAATTTGTTAACCAGAATAACACTGATCTTTTAAGCCACTTTCAGGCAAAGGATGGAAGAAGACTCAAATCAAAAGTATCTTACAGTAAATTCATGGAATAATAGTAACAGAACAAATACATACTTTAGTTACAATAACATTCGTTTTTAGCAGTAATTGTAATTCTACCACTGACATGACTGTAACACCCTTACATTTAGGGCTAAGGGTAACATACACTACAGACCAAAGTTGTGACGTAATAGTTTTACTTGTCACTGTGAATTCCTCACTATGTATGTTTTCTATCTTATGCAGTACCTTCACACTCTGCTATTAATACAGAAACAAATTCACAAGGTCAGTGTGTTAGTAATTATGTAATAATCAGACAAAGTGTATTTTGTCTCTTCGATGTGTTAATAATTATGTAATAATCAGAAAATGTGTGTTTTGTCCCTTATATGTGATAGTAATTATGTAATAATCAGACAATGTGTGCTTTCATCCCTTATACTTCAAGGACTTCATCATTCTGATTATGGTGCGAAATTGCATTGTAATTAATAAACGTTTTTTGAAGCCTACAAGGATTTTATAACCTAGACCTTTGACTCAATTCACTGTTCTTCTACTGAAGTTATGACCACATTGTGAACTATTTCTGATGTTTTAATTTGTTGAGTCCACTACGTTTCCTTTTTGGTTCATAGGTTCATAGTAGGCTGTTGAGCCAGTGGACCATTTGTAGCATGGCCAATGATCCTAGCCATTTACTAAGACATGAATTATATCAGACCCCAATCTAGAATTGGCTCCATTGTGTAAGGACTAGAGGGACCATACTGGGGGATGCACTTATGATTACCCATCCAATCATCCAGGTTACACTTAAAAAGAGTGATGGAGATATTTTGTTTACACTCTAAAGATAATCCATTCCATAACATGGGCATTCTCTGTCAAAGACAGCTATCTCATCAAAGCGTCCTATTTATGTTTTGCTAGTAGTTTAAATTCTTGATTGCGTATTTAGGGTGGTATTAGTTTTATGGGTGTGTAGGTGGTTACAAAGCATCAAACCTTTCAAAGGTCTGTAGGCAAGACAGAAATCTTATCTTAACAGCTGGTAGAAAATGGAAAAGAGTAAGGATGCCTTGTAGTCAGCTTCATGTGCAAGGAGGACATGTCCTTGATTATGTTGATAAGGAAACACCACTGTCTCTTGAGCTGGGTCAGAGGCCTAGTTAAGCACATATCAAAAATGCGTACTATATTCTATTATTGGTCTTTTAAGGAAGGAGTAGAGGGGGAATGATGACTTTCTTTAACCTACAAGATATGCCCCCAGTGATCTGGCTATCCTAACAGCAATAGTCACATGTTGGTCAAAGGATAATTCATTGTCAGTGAAGATGCCCAAGTCTCTAATGACGAGTCACTTTTTAAGGGGGTGTTACCTCTGTGACAGGAATAGGAGTGCTGAGTAGATGCCAAAAAGGATTTGTGTCTCAAGGCCAGTCACTAGGGGGCAATACTGATAACCACTCTTTTATTTGAAAGTGTGCCTGCAGCACTAACTTTGTTCCATTGGTGAGACAGTTCAGGATCCAAATGGTAACAAAGGGGAAAATATTTAACTGGATTGCCTCATCAATGATGCCTGACTATGGAATGGTATCAAAGGTTTGATCAAGTCCAGGTATACTGTGTGAAATGATTTAAATGCGTCTACTGTCTTAGCGAACTGTTCAAAAAAGTCAACCAGGTTTACGGGACAGGATCTGCCTTTAACATACTAAATTGGTTGAGGTTCAGGTTTGAAGACTGCCTGTCTTCTTGTTTATGAGATCTATAATGATGTGTTCCATTGCCTTACCAATAAGACTTGTGATGCTGAAATGTATATAGAGCCAGCTAAGAATGGTGCTGTTATTCACCTGGGGATATTTTTTTTTAAGGCTCTAGAGCTTTGTGTGGTTATCCTGGTGTTTGTACCTGCCTCCATTTGTATATAATTAATGGCTCTGCCCTTTGTAGAGAGCTCCACTGCATGGTTTCTGGTCCCCACCAGAGATTTTACTGCAGCAAATGTACCCAGGCACACAGCCTCCTCTCTTTCCCATGGAGAGTTCAATTTGGCTCAGCTACATCATTTCCCTCACCCTCTCCCCATGCCAGCTGCAATAGGTGCCCAGGATACCATTTAAACATGTCTTACCAGGATCATAGTCAACAGATCAATGCTTTGCTTAATTTGGTGCACAAGATTTTGCTCCAGTTTGGCATATACTTGCTGTTCTGGATGTGACAACATGAGCACAATTGATCAACACAAAAAGATATATATTTTATATGATTGCTCTTAGAAAAGAAACTTGATTTTCCGTTTTCCCTACTATTGTACAACTGTGGTATTAATATATATATATATATATATATATATATATATATATATATATATATATATATATATATTTAAGTGGCTTCTGCCCTTACATGCGGGTAGGCAAAATACTTATGTAGGTGATATTTATTTCTTAATCCATTGAGATCACATAGTATGTTATTGATCAACTGTGCATGAACTGAATATTGAGGAAGTGATATATAGTCTGATAACATTCTTTATTTTTAAGCGAATATGTAGTATAGTAATTTCTTCTGATTACTTCAGAAATGTGAAAGTTTACCATTGTTCAAAAATGAAAAGTTTTACCATTGTTCAAAAATGAAAGTGCTTTTCTTTAACTTTCAAGCAGAGTTTGTGTTTCCAGTATGAAATCACTTTCTGAACAAAGCAAGATTATTATTTTGTACTATTATCCCTTAGGTAGGCACAAAAGTAAAATTTGGTAACAGTCTTGTGAAAACTATTGTCATGAATACTCTGTGCTTACACATAATTTGCCAAGTAGAATTTTATTGCAGGGTCAACTACAAATGCTGACATGCTATTAGCTTCCAGCTGACCTGCTTGTTGTCAGTTGCTCTAAACAACGTGTCCTACCTCTTACTAGTCTGATTCTAGTAAGATATGTATCCTTTCCAAAATCTGACCTTAGTAAATTACATAGCTCTCCCAGAACCTTAATTCTTATCCTATATCTCTCCCCGACCCCTAACACTAACTTTAACATACCTCTCAACCTGCAGTAATTGAAAATAGGTACAAAGGCCCTTGAAAAGTAAGTACATTCAGCCAAAAATCTAGCACATTACTCTTTCTGCATCCAGTAGGAACATGTGATAGAATTTAGCTATTCATGTTTTAAAAGAGAGTAACACAATAATGGAAAATATAAGCACTTTACCAAAGAGCCAGCATGAAATTTGTAGACTTTAATGAACTATTCTACCACACAAGGTTTTTTGTAATCTGTGAAACTGTATTTTAGTCTCCTTTTTGTTGTCTTTTAGAGCTGAATATCTGTTATTGTTTTTAACCTTTAGAGCTTGTAGTGAAATCTTTTGTCTAGAGAGGCCTAGCTGTTTTCTTTGTGGCAGAAAGAATCAGTCTGGTTTGATCTAGCTAGAAGCATTCCTGCAACACTGTTACTTTGATTGGATAATTGGTCTGATTTCTTTCTCTGCCTTTAATAGCCAGTGTTTTAAACCAGTTGCATTTATTTGCTCAAGCTGTTGAAAGCTGCAATGAGATAGGCCTTCTGCTATTTGCTCTGCTGTGATATTGGAAAAAAGATAAGTGCTTATTTTCAACTGTTTTCTGCAATTCTGTTTTACTGTATATATGTGTAATCTGAGCAACTGTTTTTTGTCCCACCCAGCTGCTGTGGTGGTCTTAAATCCTGGTGGCTTTGAGTTGCCCACCTCTAGTATAAAGTTTATACTGGACACTACCCCCAGTCACATTACACCAGTCCATTCTACTGTTTATAGTGAGAACATAGTAAAGGCCCACTCCTTTAGCTTCTGAACCTCGAATTATCTTATTATCTTCTGTTTCTTCACTTTGTAATACAAACAAAAAACTGTACCACTTTCTACTTCATTTATGCATGCCATATTTATTACTGGTTGTTGGTAGCCTCACTAAATTGATGGCAGTATTCTACTGAATCACTGCTTTATTTGTGCTGTCTGTTACTGTTGTGATTGTCAGCTACTGTTTCAAAGCAATCTACTGATTAACTATTCTTCAATGCTATCTACTTCAATTCATTACTGTCTAACTGCATTTTACTGCACTTTGTTGCAGTTTAACTGTATTTTTTCATACTGCAAGTTCTATTATTTTGACTATAAGTGATCTGTGCTTCATTGTGAGTTTTTTCTTACTGAGTTCTTAACCTTAAAATTGAGTAGCATAGTCTAGATACAGGTCTGCTACAGCCAGAGCTTTGGTTGCATGGTTTTTAACCCTTTTTGAGGTATTCCAGCTACAAGTTTTCCCTTAGTAACACTTGTGTTATCATCTAGTAGTACCACTCTTAGACCTTCCTCCCTTTACCCTCTTAGCTCTTTCAGTTTCTGACAAATATGGACAGACAATTTCCTACATTTTCTCCTGCCAGTCTGCTCATTATTGGCATCCTGAGACATTGTAGCAACTGCCTCATGTACACGGACAACCCTCTACTTCTACTACCAACTAGGAACACAATTTGTGAGAGATGCAATTAAATCAAACACCTAGTGTCATTGCTCTCTCCCCCACAAACCAGTATATCTGGCACTGAGAAGGTTGACAACATGAACACCACACCTCAAGCACCACCCACACCTACACAACACACCCCCATATATGCAGAGGTCATCAGCAAAAGCATACCCAAACAAAAGAGACCTCCAAGGCATGAATGCACGCAAACTCCACTGCGCACCACACCACACACCACACATAGTCCAAACACCTGTCACGCAGCCACTAAGGCCTAAACATAAACCCAACATATTAGTCATAGGAGACTTCATAAAGAGACACACAGATGTGCCCCTCACCAGGCTGGATAAGGAGAAAGTCACGGTTAGTTGTTTGTCGGGTGCCAGAATCCGCCATATCACCAATGCAATCAAGTCTCTCAACACGTAATGTTATGACTCTGTCATAAGTCCATGTGGGAGTGAATGACTTGAGCCGTACCTCCCTGGACTATATGAAGAGACACATGATCAAGCTTGCTGACTACATGTCCCAGTTAGGTATGTTCCTTGCCTTAAGCAGCATTCTACCATCACCCGGAATGATGCCTCAATGCAAACAGAAAATTATTGTCTTTAACAATTGGCTTATTTTCTGGTGTCATTCCAAGGGGATCCAATACCTGACAGCCTGGGATGACATGATTGACAAGCCTGAATGCTTTGCCACACATGGCCTGCATCTGTCTCCCTTGGGCTTTAGGCTCCTGGAAAAGGTGCTTGCCTCCCCCATAGTGCCTTTTTTAGGCAATGCCATGAGGTCAAAACTACCAACATAAAAATGTCATTAAAACATAACTTAAAAGTCATGCTGCTAAATGTTAGGAGTCTAAACATAAAAGTGCACTCATTGCAAGCATTCTTAACCCTGGAAGAAGCTGACATTTGTGCCATCACAGCAACCTGGTTCAAAGCCTCAGAGAACACCCCATCTATATCAGGTTACTCATCCTATCATTCATTCAGACCCCAAATCATGAACAGCCAAATTAAATGGAGGAGGAGTTGCAATATATATAAAAGACATACACACCTCTAGGCTGGTCAAACAGTATGAAGCACAGGAAATACTCAAAGTGTAGTTAACAATTGACAAGACCCCTATTCAAATCATAGTTAGCTGCAGGCCTCCAAATCTGACTCAAGATGCCCACTCCACATATGGGGACCTCTTCAAATCTATCAAGATTCAACCCTTTACCCTGATCCTGGGCAACTTTAACTATCCAACCATAGACTGGAAGAAATAATCATGCCAAAACACAAATGCCGAGAGATTCCTTGATTTCTTTTCAATGGAAATGCCTTGGACCAGTTGGTTGACACCCCCCACAAGAGGGGAAAATATCTTGAAATTGGTATTAATCAACATGAGAAACAACTGCAGCATCCCTACAGTGTCATCATCCCTGTTAAGATCCAACCACAAAGCATTCCCTTTTGAAGTCACCATCTCCCTCGACCCCACCCTCCTGCTAGGATCAAACAAAAATACTTTTCCAAAACTGATTATAACCTCCTGATGGTAGGTATAAGCAGCTTCACAGCCCCCTCCCCCTCCACAGGAACTGGAATATATGTCTAAACCTACACCAAAGTACTATATGAGCATTTATATATCTGCATGGAATCAGACAGGATGAAATAATCCTCCACAAGGAAGAGTAAGCCTGTCTGGTGGACATCTATAGTAAATAAACTCTATAATAAAAGGAAAAAGTTGCTGTCCAGGACAAAGAAGAAGCAGGTGTCTAATTGGAAGCAATCTCTGCTTAGCCTGAACAAGCAAATAAGAGCACTAGTGAAATCTTCCAAAGCGAACTTCAAGTCCAAACTGGCCATATCTACTAAAGACAATCATAAGGCTTTCTTCACATATGCCCACAATCTCAAGGGAAGCACCCAGATCTGCTCAGAACTGGTGCTCAAGGACACCACATACACAAACCCTGTAGATGTAGCCAACCTGTTGGCAGACAGGTTCAGTGAAAACTTCACTCCTCTGTCCCCTCATCAGTAAAACAGGACATCCCCAGTACCTGCCCTCCTCCTCTTATCTCTAGGGAGCAAGTCATCACTTCCCTCTCAAAGGCAAAAAATACAGCCTCCATGGGACCCAATAACATCCCAGACTGCATCCTATATGAACTCAGGCAGGAACTTGCACCAGCATTAGGCACCCTATTTGACCAAAGCCTGACTACCGGCTTTGTCTCAGCTGAGTGGATGACAGCTACTGCTATCCCTTTGCACAAAGGTGGAGCATCCACCGATCCAAGAAATTATAAACCCATCAGCCTAAGTAGCCTGATCTGCAAGGCCATGGAATGGATTATCATGGACCTCATTAACAAGGACATTGGTAACCACCAGACACTTGATCCCACACAGTTTGGTTTTGATAAGGGGAGGTCATGCCTGTTAAATTTGGCCGATTTTTGAGATAGTCACCAAGGCCAAAGACGAGGGGAAGACAGTGCACACCAACTACCTTGACCTGGCCAAGGCCTTCGATACTATTCCCCACTCAGATATAATAGACAAACTCTCTCAACTAGGCATCAGCCCATATGTTACCAGATGGGTAACAAACTGGCTCACTGATAGAACCCACCTAGTCAAAATAGGGGAAGCCACCTCAAGTAGTAGACCCATAACAAGTGGTGTATGATCATTCTTGGGGCCTCTGCTGTTTTGGAAATACTTTTCAGAGGTGCAGACCAAATCTAGTGGGCTATGGCTGACCAAGTTTGTAAATGACTGCAAGCTGGGTGCTGCCATCAATTCCCCTACTGATGTGGACATCCTCCAAGAGGGTCTCGCCCAAACAAATGACAGGTGCTAGAAACATGGCCTCAGATTGAATGCCAAAAAATGCAGCACCATCCCTTGTGGAGAGAATGACGTCCCCACAAATTATCACATTGATAATAAGGCACTAGGCAAACAATCAGCTATGAGAGATGTGGGCACCCCGGTTGATAGCAAACTGACTTTTGACCACCAGATTGCCTCTGTTGTATGGAAAGCTTTCTACATGGCCCACCTCATTAGTAAGGGTATCTCATTCAGGGACAAGGTGCCCATAACATCTCTGTATTCTTCTCTTATCAGACCCGTTATTGAGTACAATGCCCATTTTGGCATGTACCTCACAAAGCACATGCAGGAGAGACTGCAGAGATTACTCACCTAGATAATCTAGGGCCTCAAACATCTACCATACAGAGATAGGCTAAAAGACATGTCCCTCTACTCAGTCTCCTACAGACTCCTCAGAGGTGACCTCTATCTGGCATACAAAGCAATCTCTGAACTCGCCCTGATGGGACTGCTGCATATCCGCAAGTCAAGCTCCACTCGAGTAACCTACATGCGTGATCTCAACCTGGTCTGTGACATCAATAGGACTTGTTGGTGGGACAGATTTTTGTCCCAGCCCCCCCCCCCCCATTTGTGGAATAGACTCCCTCTCCACGTAATGCAGAGTACCTCATTAAACCTTTTTAAGCACAACCTGGATAACTGGATGGGGAATGGAATATACACCCCTGGGATTCCACCAGTGTCCCTGATTGACAGTGGCATAGGGTGCTGACTCGTTGGAACATGGGCTAAATTTTTGGCCTAGGATTGTAAGGGCCTCAGGGCCAATAGCCTATGATCTTATGATTCTATAATTTACTTTGTTTTTTTAAAAAGGAAGATGTAAGATGTTTCCCCTTTCTTTAGCTAATGGGTGCCACTTGTATGTTGGTCATGTAGGGTGGATTTCTGTGTACCAGACAGCTACAAAAATCTTGTGTGATGAGGAGGAAGTCAAAAGATTGTGTGTAAGAATAAATGAAGCCTGGAAATAGGGGCTTACCTCCAAAATCTGTACATCACGTGCAGGGATAAATCAGGCCTGAAAAATAGGTATTTTCCTTCAAAATAGGAACATTTGAGAGGCCAGCTGCTTGATTGTTACCCTAAAACTTTCTCTTGCTCTCTAAACCTAAATTCTCAATTAGTCCTAACCCTAATCTGCAGTCCTGCTCCCTAAGCCTAAACTCCATTATCATTCCCTAGCCCTAATATCTCCCTTTCACTAAATCTAAACCCTAAATTTCCCTCCTGATCACTGCCTGAATGTAATGTAAACTCCACTCCCCTGCCACTGTTTTACCCCAGTTGCTGCACTTGCATGGCTTTGACATGAATACATGTTCAAGTGGCTGCAGGCAGATCCACTGTCTCCAAGTGACTGCTTGCCCTTGTCTGAAGACATATCTCAGTTCCAGTGTGAGTAGAAGACCATGCAAGTCACAAGATGCTCAAGTTCCCAGTTGTCAGAATGTGGTCTACGAGCAGTCAAGACTTGAATAGTATAAGGAGACACCTCATAGCATCCATGATTTGAATATTAGACATCAAGCTCACAATTCAGGCTATTAGACATTACTTTCACAATACAGAGTATTTCACATATACTTACAGTACAGAGCTTTCTATGGAGCAGCTTATATATGTAATAGACATCATTTGTAGGTATGAAATCAGAATTATTTTTCTACACTGATACAAAGTAATATTTTGGTTGTATTTATTCAACAAGGCATCAAGCATTGAAAAAACAGTTGGTTCTTTCCAGGATAATTCTTGTATTTACTATAAGACCATAGTCTGAAAAGTAATAAAATAAATATATTATTAGCATCTGCGATAACTGAGGATGACAATACTTTTCAACCTGCAGACATTGAAAATAAGTACAAAGGCCCTTAAAAAGTAGGTACACCCAGCCAAAAATCTGGACATGTAATTACTATAAAATTTGAATATCAAATAGCACATAACTCTTCCCAATTCCATCAAGAATGTCAGATACTACTTAGAAACATGTTTAAAAAAACAGAGTGACAAAAATGTTGGTAAAATACAAGCACATTATAAAAGAGACAGTGTAACATCTGTAGACTTTAAATATATTGCAACATTCTAACATACAGTCATTTATTTTTGCTTCTGAAATATGGAAATATAAGCTGTGTGTCTTTTTTCTTTAATTTATTGATGCCATTAGTATGCTGGTCATGCAGCCTGGTTTTCTGTGAACCAGACAGCTTCAAAAATCACACTTGATTAGAAGTTTTCAGAAAATTGTGTGAAAAGATGAATCATGCCTGAAAAAAAGGATGTACCTCCAAAGGTACATCTTGTGCAAAGGGCAAATCAGACCTGAACATAGGAACATTCCTTCTGACTATGGACAGTTGGGAGGTCTTATATCAGCCCATGTGGTAGAGTAGAATCCTGTCATACCATGAGTGGCTACGACTATGTCTAGTGACTTGGCATGCATAAGCAAAATAGTGTAACAGGCTCATCTTCCAGTTTCACTTAGTCTTGACCTGTTTTGGCTCAAATTTGAACAACAGACTCTTGATGTAGAGAACGGAATCTGCTTTAAGGCATAAAGCATTTGCAGACTTCAATTAACCTATTCAGGCTGATGAACCATTGAGCTTAAATCCTGATGAGTTAATTTAGTCCTAGCTGCAAATCTGAAGTAAAATATTCAAACGACAATATCACATATATGAGTCTGCAATATTTATTAAAGTCTTACAAAGAAATTCTGGTTATTTTAACATCTCTTAACCATATACTTGTTTTTAACCTACCTAATGAAGAAAACTGCTGTTCAAACAAGGATTTCATTATCTGGGCCACTTAATGACTGCAATGTTGGTAATTAGACCAGTAACAAGAATAATTTGGAAATGCAGAATGACATGATGTCTTAAGCATGTGCTCCAAATGGCATGATAAGTTCTTTAGTGACTTGCTTTGATTAAGTGAATAGTTCATCTGTGTAGATTGTTCATGTTTGGCTAATGTAAAACAGAACTGTTGGCCTCATACAGCAATTAAAGCTATTTACGTTCCCATAGGCCCCTCAACCATTGTTTTCAGTACAATGTCACTGGATATGATTTGTGCCTTGAAGTAAATTAAAAACACTGTCCTGCAGTTATAATTGATTATTCAATTGAACCACTGCAGTATGGATTTATATTATATTATAACCCTACTTCACCAAAGGTATAGTCCCTGCAATCCCAGGCAGTGCATATGTCTTGACAAAATGCTTTTTTCACTACTGAAAAAGAAAACAAAAATCTTGATTTGATTGGTTTAAGTAAAAAACTCATTCAAATAATGAGTAATTCTTAAAAACATGCAAACAAAAAAGATTTTAGAAAATATATAACCATAAACCTTGATAAGTATCAGTTTTCTTTTCATATGTCACTGTGTAAAATAAATAATTTTAAAAAGTTCATGCAGGGTAGTGCAAGGTGTATTTTGGCTATGCCCATGTGTGTGTGTGTGTGTGTGTGTGTGTGTGTGTGTGTGAGTGTATGTGAGACATCCCCACTCTGGCCCAGTAATCAAGGAGCCTGAATCCGCACCACTGACACTAGAGACCAATGTTCACTTGAAATACAAATGGATACACTCAGTATTTCCAGATGCAGACCTCTCTGCATCAAGCACAATTTTTCTTAAGAGCACACAGGGCACACACTCAGCCCCGGGTCTGGGTCCCCAGTAAGACTACCCACTGGTACAGCTGCACAGCTGCAGAGTTAAGTCCTCAGCTGAGTGCCCATGCCAAATCCTCCACCACTCTCTCTCTGTGAAACCAGTGCTTTGTGTCCCTGCTGAAAGTTGAATGAAGACACCACACACACACACACACACACACACACACACACACACACACACACACACACACACCTGGGAATGGCAGGCACAGGTTTAATAGTTATCTCCCCTTCTGCCCAGATTATAAGGTAGTTATAATTGCCACCAGGCACTACAAAGCCAGCTACCTAAGGGTCTTGCACTGGCACCCAATTATACTGAGTGAAATTAATATTAATACCAATAGTGATGTTGACCAAACAGCAAGGCTTTCAGGACTAGCCAGAGTTATCACCAAAAAAATATATGCAAATACTCTCAAAACTTACATTTTGTCTAGAAGGAACAGCCACAATGAGAAATTTAAATATATTTAATAATAATTAATAACAGAACAAGAAAATACTAAATATCTATTTACAGTAAACATCAGAGTTTCAGTCACAGGACATATTAAAAATAACACAGATGGAAAGATTCACACAGTTACAGAAAAAGAATACTAGTCATTGATTACTTACTAGCACAAGGCAAGATGACGTGGGTGAGTGGTCTTCCTTCTTAGTCATGGTCCAAGAACAGACTGCTCCTGAGACTTCAGTCTCCTCTAATATTAAAACATTATTTTAGTACAGAATATCACATACATCTTGTAATCTGACTACTGGTTCCCATGCAAATCCCATTGCTAGAAGCTGTTAGGATTTAGCACCTATGTGTTACCATACACGCAGACAAAGCTTTGCTCAGATTTTCTGCACCTGCTGGAAGTTATAAAACAATTTCATCCCTCTACCCTTCCAGAGTAGCAATTAGCTCCCTACTAGAGACAATAAAGAAGCCTTCCTAATACTTGGTTTCCCAGACATTTTGTCTCTGTCTACAGTCAGAACTGTAAGATGCAATCTTTATGGCCTAATTTAATTTCAACTATTTTTCAAAGTTTGCCGCAACTGGATTGTGATTAACTTCTTCTCTTCCAGTATCATCTGTTGAAACATATACATTTAATTTAGTTACAATAATACATGTACATTTCACTTCTTTCCAGCAGGGCACACTGTTAAAACATTTTAACACAAGCAATTTACAAATATATTTTTAAACACAAGCATCTGTACAAATCAGTTTGATACACAAATGACATATAATTATTTACAAAACTCCAGCTAGCTGTGCTGGCATATGTTACCTATCCACTACACTACTTCTATTGGCATGGCTGGCAGTACCTCCTATTGTCACAGTGTGACATACATACAGTACATATACATACAGTACATATACATACAGTATATATATATATATATATATATATATATATATATATATATATATATATATATATATATATATATATATATATATATATATATATATACACACACAGAATATATCTATATCTATATATATATATATATATATATATATACACACACACACACACACACAGTATATATATATATATATATATATATATATATATATAGAGAGAGAGAGAGAGAGAGTAAGATAGAAAAAAGAGAGTTAAAGACAGAACATGGCTAGATGGATGGATAGAGGGATAAATATAGGCTAGATACATACATAGATAAAGAGGAATGGATAGACAGATAGGCAGAAGATAGATAGATAGATTAGATAGATAGATAGATAGATAGATAGATAGATAGATAGATAGATAGATAGATAATGTGCTTATTATTTCCAAGATTTATGGGTATTACTTATTGACATAATGCATATTGAAAAACTAGAGATTAACTACAAAGCAAAGCCAAAGGCTGTTAACAAAAATCTAAGGTGCCTAGCTCTTTTAATCTTAGTCTTCTGCTCTTTTTAAAGGAAATTCACTTTATGCATGTGTATCTAATTCTCTATGTGCACAGTTTTTGAACAGCTAACTATCACAAGATGCACAAAAAGATGAAATAAATGGCATAGTGCTATAAAATGTGGCCACTCTTATGGTCAGAATTATATAAGGCATACTTTTATGAAGGGTAATGCATCCCTATGCTTAGAAGGTATTTGAACAACTGCTTGATTTGGAGAAATATGAAATGGGAATTTAAGGCATGGTATGTTGTATTACTTTTTACATGAAAGGTTACAGTGGATTGAAAATGTAACCTGATATAACCCAATGTAACTTGCTAATTATTTTGTTTAACTGCTGGACCCTGAAGGGGTAAGAAGTAAGGATCCACCAAAGATCTGCTTAAGAAGCTTAATATCTATACCGAGATGTATTGTTCCGGCTACAGCTTAAGAAGGATATGATAGTGTTTTACAAATGAATATTTTCATAGCAAAATTGCAGTGTGTAGAGGAATAGTGAATGTCTGTAATATGTAAGAAATGTTTAGTGAATCACTTCTATCATGCATAATGCTCACAAAACAGAGCATTTCAGGAGCACATTTAGAAATTATTATTTCATACACAGACCTAGCAAACAGATCATATTCAAAGTACTTTGGCACACTTGTAAATTAAGCAATTTATAATTACTTGTTAATGCCAGACTACGATGCAAAAGGCATGGTGTAAAAGAAAAGAAGAATGTGCATTTTGGTAGGTATGTGTTGTTGGTGCAAAGAAGGCATATGCAATGGAGGCCATGATTGTTTGAGTAACTAGATAGGAAAGAAGGGAAGCAAAATAAAATAGCTGAATGAAAGAAAACTAAATAAGAAGAAGCCATGTAAAAACAATGACTCTTGAACTGTTTTACTGTGGCGAGCAAAAAGAAACATATAGGTATGGTAAAAAGAAATTAGATTATTGCAGTTTTTATGCAGACTAATGTTTCGGGTTATGTGAAGAGCACATTTTTTATCAAGGGATAATTAACTCACAGTTTTTCACCAAAACAAGAACAATATTATTCATGCCAGAAAGACAGAATGCCAACTGACCAGTTATCATAAAAAAGAGTATTTCAACATAAGCATAGCTGTGAAAACAAAGCATACAAAAATTGTGATGGGTAAAAAACAAGAATTGTGATGAGTGAGTAGAGGGGTGGCTGAACTTCAAAAAAGAAAAAAAGGAAAACTTGAAGTTACTTAATATCTAACAACTTTCATGTAAAACCTGTGTCTTCCATGTACTGCTTCAAGGGTTGAGCCATTTATTTTTCTACACATATTTTACTTGTAACTACAGTTCTTTGACATTCCAAATGAAATTGAATAGAAACTAGAATGCATTTAGTCTACATAAGGTGCACTTACACTAATCTTGCAAACTGATGATAGTCCTGCTGATGACACTTTAAAACCAAGGTCCCATCTGCCCAGGTTGGTGATAGCACAGATGGATATAAAAGCACCCATAGCATTTATCTAAAAAAGAGTAAGGGAAGTTCCTTGGTACCCTGGCCAATTTTTCCCTTGATGGTATAAATACTACTTTGGATCGCTCATAAAAAAAGGATACAGGCCTAGTGAGACTAACCCTGCCAATAAAGAGTAAATAAAAAAATGACAATTGCCACTGGATTCACTTTGATCTTACTGTACAAAACTGTGAAGGATTTAGTGGTTAATATATAGCATTGTTGCCTCACAATAAGAGGTTCCCTGATTTGAATCTTGGCTGGTGTGCCTTCTTTGCAGAGTCTGAATGTCTTCCCTGTGTTTGCTAGGTTTCCTTTGGGTACTCCAGTTTCCTCCTACATCCAAAGACATGAAGTAGATGGACTGGACAATCTAAATAGGCCATAGGTGTGAGTGTGCATGTGAATATGTGGTGTGAAAGAACTAGCATGGCAGGGCTAGCCACTTGGCAGTGTAAACCTTGGCTCTATATGACTGCAACTGTCAAAGTAATCCTGACTCCATGTGCAAAAATGAGAAAACAGGGTTGGGGATGTATGATGGATAGATATATGCATACATACATATGCACTTGAGCAGTCTTGATAGGAAGCACTTCTGGCCATAACCTTTTCCAGGATCCAGAGAATTAATTGTTAGCGTGTGTTTCTGAAAACATTGTTAAAAGAAAGATTCTTATAAAAAGCCTATGTAGAAAATGGAACTGATCTGAAGGTCATTGAAGAGAAAAGAACAGATTAAATGTGAGAGAAAAGACATTTCACCATATTTTGCTAAGTAAAGTTTATCCAAGAGGTGCAGCTTTATAGTTTCAGCTTTATCATCAAAAACATGTGCATTGATTCATTTGCAGAGATCCCATTGACTCTAAACCATATGCCATGAACTTTGGTTTCAAGGTTGACAACAGTCTGCACACCATTGTTATCAGTACATATACTCCAGTACTTAACATTAGTGAGAGCAACAAGATACAGGTCTATTTTAACCTTGCCAGAATCATGACAGATTTCTATTAGAAAGGCAGCATCATTGTACTTACTGAGTTCACTGCTGGAATCAGGCATTTTTCATCTGTCTAGAATGACATAATCATGAGGGAGGGTTGGAAAATCAAACTCCATTGGGATTCATCTCCTGAATACATGTACAGTGCAGACACCTTTAGTCCAAGAATTATATCATTGCCAGAGTCCGTAATCAAAATGACATCAAATTCCTAGTGCCATGAGAAGATTTAACAAATGCTGGAAAGACCTTTGCCTCATCAGTTTTGTTAGGCAAATAATTCCAAACCAGTTTCTTTATCTAAATCTGACTTATTCAGAGCATCAAAATCAGTGTATAAAACTGTCAACACGAAGTCCTTATAAGACATTCAGGTACAAAAGGATGCACATCAAAACCTCAAAATAAATTTCTATACCATGCCTAAATCATATGATCAGACTGCCATCTACTCAGCCTTCATTGGATACATCACTCACTATCTGCAAGATTGTTTTAATAAAATAATACTGAGGTTCAGTAGTTGCAGAGCTATAAATAAATAGTCAGCTGAATATGACATACACTCATACACAACCATATTATCACAAGTATCTCCACATGACCTTGAGTGCATGGACTGGGACACATTATCACCAAAAAGAACACCAGGACTCCAACGTATATGAAATGATTTAATTTATTTCCATAGAGGAAAAACAGACTGGTTTTACTCAACAACTCAAACTTCTTCAGCTATATCCTTATAGTTTGAGTTACACAATTTAAATACAGAGAACCTTTCTTTCATGTTTATTCTACTGCAAGCTTTGATGTTATGTCACTTATGATCTGTCGTGGAAACGTATTTCACATGATAAGGTTTTAATAACTGACTAAACACCGAACAACCGATAAACAATTCACCAACTTATGGAAGAGAGACAAATCACCCTGCGCGACTCATACTCCCCCCCCCCCCAAGTTATGTAATCTAACTCCAAATATTTGGCTTGACACAAGAACACAATTCTTACAACAATAATGACTGAGGTCTTGAACTGTAAGAATTACAATGTTCCACTGGGGGAGTGCAGGAGGCTTGACCCCATATAGAAACTTACAGAAGATCACCAGTGCTCACAATTAAGTGCGTCTATTAGACATGCAAAGTTTAGTTTGCTGCCTTTGCGTCTTACTTGTATTTTTATCTTGTCTGCTCAATAGTTTACAGATTCCTTTGCTATAATATAATGTTACTATATACAGAAGTTAACTGAATGCACTAAGTTCCAAGCTTTAGAGTACATCTGTGTGGTGTGAGCAACTTTGGAAACACTATCCTTTCAACAAAAGAGATTGATATTTAGGTTAGTAGATGCTTATGTTTTACTGTATTACACATAAAAAAGGGCATCAGTGTTCTGCAGTCATTGTGAATTTTTTTTATTTTTTTTTTGCTATTGTTATATCTGTTTTTGATATTTCCATCGGGAATTTGTGTGTTAAGCCTTACTCTATTAAATTATGTGATGAGGGGTTATACTGCTGACTTTCTAACAGAACTCTATCCTGATAGCTCACCATTCCAGTCTCCTGCAGTTTATTAGAACAGGGGATCTATAGGAATTTTGAGAGGTTGATAAGTAGTGTAAAATGAGGCCCCTCCAGGCACTCTAGAAAATACCGTCTTGAGGTTGCTATCTTACTGCTGCCATGGGTAAGATCAGATGTTGAAGTAAAATGAGGTTTGGGCAGGGAGTCTTCTTATTTTACATAGATACATTTAGTTTCTTTATTAACATCAAATGGGGTATTAGATTACTTCCAACCATGATCTTCTCTAAGTAGTGCTTTCTAATGCAAAACCAGTAATCAATATGAATTTATTAATTCTGGAGTTGTCAGTTGAATGGAACATGTACTTATTTCGCTGAAACTTAGCTGGACCTAACTGCTATTCACCAAGTAGTAAGTTTGGATTCCTATGAAGTCTATAAGCCCCTCGTTAACCTGGTTTTGGAGCTACAAAGATCACCAGTTTTTACCGAATTCAGCACCTGGTGGGTAAAATCATAGACCTGTTTTCTAAGCAGTTTCACCAGTATACAGATAACTGCTGTATCATACTTATACTTGTTTTGCCCACATTTGGATATTCATATTGCAAAATATAAATGCTAATAATTGCCATGGGAATGTAAGGCTAGGGATCTCAAGCTGTTCATTCGTATAATGGTTAGAGACATTGACTTAAGATCCACAAAGATCAATAACATAGCAAGTACCTGTACACCTATGACTCTCTGAGTAGCATTGAAGGGGCAGTTACCTGGAGACAGATTGTATTATACTGATGGAGCCCGGCAACCTCAATCAGTGATTTCATGTAAGCAAGCACTCATTCTGTGAGTTACAATATATGCATTGATTACCACTATCCTCCACTTCTGTATTTGGTGCACAGGCTGAGCAGTTTAATAGGTTTTGCTACTCGTAAAATTCTTACAGTGCAGGAAAGTAATGAGATGTGGCAGATTTTAGTCAGAAATGCATTCTCCATCTGTCAATCCCACAGATGGGCTGGATTGCAAGTATTGGATTTTGGCTGACAGTGAAGCCTGGACTTCTATGGATGTGTTTTACTCTAGTGACTGCCAAGATCTGATGAAGATGGTATCTGCATTTTGTTGCACCTACAGTAACTTCTTGTAGACCACTACCTTGTCACAGTAAAGGAGCTTGGACATATTACTGAAGCTATGAGCTGCACCATGAGGGGCACCCATGAATGGCAGGTCATAGCAGAGAGATAAGACTAAACAGAATCCATAATGTATTCTCTGGTTTAGAGTAATACATCCTGGAGTGTGAAGTTAATGGATCCATGGACACTTGCCAACCTTGTTACTAATAAGGCAGCAGGTGATGGAAGTTTAGCTGCATTGTTTAAAATCTTGCAAAATAATACTGTTGCAATGTTGCTCATAATTTGCCATCAAATATGGAAAACACAATACACTGAAAAAGGGCTAAAAGGGTAGTGGTAAAAAGACAGCATAAAATATCAAATAATTACAACTGTTTCACATGCTGGCAAAATAACACTGAAAACCCTGCAAGCAAAGCACCAGTAAAATATAAGCATGGACATTTTGGATGTACAAACTTATTTTAGAAGAGGCAGAGCACTAAAGATCACATTATCAGTACCTGTTGACAACAAGGCAAGCAAGAGAATTCCAGAATAGCAACTGCATCCAAGGATCCAACCAACAGGCAAAAAGGCTGAAAGTCACTCAAAGTAAAATGTAACAAGTTCTTTATTCGGTAAGTGCTTCTAATTACAGATTAAGTACAGAGTTAATCAACCATCAGTCACAAATATCAATAACACAGTTTGCCCTAACAACAATATATAAGATCTTTGAAAGCATGCATCCATAAAAACTAAGATGCATCTATCTTAAAAACATATAAAAACACATTTAAAAAAACACACATATATATATTTTTTTTAATATGTGTTTTTATGTTTTTAAGATAGATGCATCTTAGTTAATCTGTAATTAGATGAATGTTCTGATAGGTCAACTTATGTTTGACTGTAAATATAAGAGCCTTGTAGTTGCTGGTTTTATTAAAGGTCTGAAGAAGTGGGAGTTATTACCCACAAAAGCACTTACTGAATAAAGAGCTTGTTACATTTTACTTTGAGTGACTTTCAGCCTTTTTGCCTGTTGGTTAGATCCTTGGATGCAGTTGTGTTTCATAGTTATCTTTAGTTTTATTTTCTTGGATCCATTTGCTCGAGCTGTGACTTTGCTGGTGTTTTTTGAATTCCAGAAAAAAATCTACTTCTGCTTTATCAACAAATTTGAAAGTTTTTGGCTGTATAGAAGATATTAAATTGTGGCAAATTCTGACAGTAATCAAGATACTAAATCTCCTTATTTATACAATGAGGAATCTGTAGGTAGACAAAAAAGCAGTAATTAGAAATATCAAATAACTATTGATTCATGTCTTGGAAAAGAATGCAGCAAGACCACATATTGTCATCCTAAGTATTTAACTGGATCTGCTTTACAAGCTCAAAGTCTCAAAACTTAGAACTGCAAATGGTCGAGACCAGACGATCAATGTTTTGAAACTTCAAAATTATAATAAAAAAATAAAAAGAAAAAAAAAAACGTTTTAAACATTTTTGCAGGGGTAAAGCCTCCTGCACCCCAACATCCCCTGCTAAATAAATATGCCAACTCCGAGGTCACACTACAGTGAGGAAAATGGTAAATTTCCTGTTCCGTGCTGTACAGCGATCTCCATTCAAAATGTTCAAAGTTTCAAAACTTCGATCTTATAGTCTCGAACATTTGCAGTTCGAAGTTTTGAAACTTTGAGCTTGTGAAGGGAATCCATTTAATCATATATATGCTAAAAATGATATGCTAGAGGAGTCCTATGTTGTAATCGAAATGCTGGAAGAAATGTTAACAGACTCGGATGTGTAGATGATACTACTATAATGACAGTAAGTTAGGAGGAGTTGAAGAGCTACTTGCCAAAGGTGAAAACAGAAAGTGCAAAAGCTGTCTTTTTGCTGAACATAAAACATAAATAAATAAGAGTATGTTATTTAGCCATATTATATTTTTTAATAGATGGGAAGAAATATAGGTAGGGACAGTCTCAAACCTCTGCAGAAAATGCTTGCAGCCCAGAAAGAAAAAAAACACTTGATCCTTGGGATGAAAGCTACAGCAGTTCTGGACAAGTTATTAAAGAGAAATGCATCACATTGTTAACAGTATTCCATTAAGTCATGGTTTTCCACAATGATAATGTATGAATTTTAGAACTGGAACATAAGAGTGTGATTGGAAATGTTAGTGCTTCTCAAATGTGGTGTTGGAGAAATCTTTTGAGAATTTTTTGGACTGCAAGAAGATAAAAATCAGACAATACTTAAGGAAATAAACTCAGACTATTTAGTTAAAGGTCAGATAGTAAAGCTAATGTTTAATATATTGGCTACATAATGAGAAGACAAGGTTCCCCTGGACAAGACACTGATGTAAAAGTGTGAAAAGAAGAGAGAGGTAGGCAGAAGATAAGATGGATAGAGAGCTTTAATGACTGAATAAATATAAATATGAAAAAAAGAAGAATTGGTTGATGAGATACAGTTGTGCTAAAATCCTTAAGGTCACAAAGAGTCTGACTCAACTAAACAACCAAACAGCAGCACATGGAATTGAATTAATGTCCAACAGGGCTTGCCAATGCTTACCTCAATGATTTAGGTTCCCTGTTTTTTTGTTAGACAATAGATTTTCTTTCAAGCTTTAAAGTAGGCGTTAGTCAATTTTCCAAGAAAACTTGCTTAGATCCTGACTGTCTAAAGAACTATTAGCTAATCTCTAACATTCCTTTTTTGAAAAGATGATTGAGAAAGTGATAGAAACAATAACAGAGACCCTTTTGCTGGTCCATGGCTTCTAGGATCCCTTTTATTCCAAGAGCAGGCAGTACAAAACAACTGGAAACACAATTACTGAGAGCTAAAGATGACTAATTCAGTGTGTACATTTTTTTTCAAATACTGTTCTCTATTTGTCTTCATTGATCCCTCGGTGGTGCTTGACTTCCAGTCATATTGCACTGACTGACTGTCTAAGGTCCTGATGTGTACCTCCGTACCCCCCAAGTTGGTCTACTTCTTACCTAGCGTGTATGACCCAGAAAACATAATACCTGAGATCATCTCATCTGTTTTCCTTCTAATGATGTGCACGGTTCTTCCAGAGTTTATCTTGGCAGAGCTATTTTGCAATCTGTATATATTACATCAGTGAGATATAAAACAGATACATACACTGCATTATCAGAACTATGCTGATGACATTCAGCTCTGTCTCTATTTTAATAAAAAAACTACAACAAAACCAATAGCAAATAATTCATGTCTTCCAGTAGTATAAAACTTTATTCCTCTGGTGCATTGGCTATTGTCTTCCAAAAAATTACAAAGACAATTAGAATGAGCATCAATTAATCAATTGAAGTTTTATATTTACATTCTACACTGCATTAAGGTGCATACCGTAAAGAGACCATGTTTTCTTTAATAAATCATTTGCTCTACACCTGATACTAGATCCACAACATATAATCCTATTAAAGAAGACAATTCTGCAGTTTGACATTGGCCACAAAAGTTAGATTCCCACTAAGAAATTCATTTTTATCAAGAGCTGAAAGCGAGTCTGACAGTATGAAGAGCAATTTCTAGAATACAGAGATATTGTTCATTATTTTACTATTTTGTTGTTCACAGTAAACATTTAACAGCATGGCCATTTTACTTCTACACTTTCTTGATCCGTTGATATTATTACAATCCTGTGACTATTGGATAACAATAAAACTAACTAGTTAATATATGGGGGTAGCAGGACTGCAACAATGACATTTAAAAAGATGAACGCTGACAACAGAATAGCCATGGTCTAGAAATAATAGTAACAGCAATAACAATAATAATAATAATAATAATAATAATAATAATAATAATAATAATAATAATAATCTGCTACATGGTATGTGACTTTTTGTGGAATTTAGTCACTCCTGATCTAACTGTTTAGTGCCTTCAGCTTCACCTCTGGGACCGAGTCCAGTCATTCAGTAGGAACCCCAGAATAATCTACCATTCTGCTATGGATTCATGTTATATTGGAAAGTGAGTCTAGATTTTTAGGCAATCTGATTGGCTAAATCTATTTTTCTTTCATAATCATTTTCTGGCTTTACCAGTAACAAATATGCAGCTACAGTTCTAAAAGGATCATTATGCTCGTGGTAAAATTAAAACAAATAGCTGACATCTTGTTTTGCTTGTTTCACAGTAAAATTAAAACAAAAATAACTCCCCTAAAATACTTAGAAGAACCAGTAAAATGTATAGATGACATCAATGCATAGCATACTAAGGCAGAGTTATATTAGATAGCAAAATACCACAAAAACTGCATTTCACATCTCATACTACAGTATGTTTTATTCACCCTCCTTTTTCATTTTTGTTAGCATCTTATCAAGACTATAAATAAAGTACAAGGGAAAAACATATCACCCAGCTAAAAAGTATAGAACACCTACTTAAAATGAGATAAGTAATGTATCTAAGAAAAAAATATATATCTTAGCACATCTATAAATATCTGTGAAGTCTATATCCATATAAAGTTTTAAATCTTTCCTTGAGTTATACCTCACACAATGTAGTTGTTAAATAATTTACTGAATATAGAAAAACAATTCATGATATATTAACAGATCCTATATAATACCCAAAATGAACTACAAAAAGATTGTCTAAAATGTGACAAGTGATGCACTGATTAACTTATATTGCTTCTTTTTCTATTACAATGTAGAAAATCCTAATAATTACATTTCAGAATAAACCACAAATCATTTCTATCTTGTATGTTTGTGCAATGACAACATATTTCTTCTTTTACAAGATACTTCAAAAGGGCACTATGCAATTTGTCAAATACCAAAGCAAACCAGTATGCAAATGTAGAAAATATCCAAAAATATATGACAAATATAAGAGCATTTCCTCTGTAATACTGATGATCTTATAAACAGTAATGTGGAAAAGATGTATCTTCCAAAAGAAATTGAAAGAAAACTTGGTGCCATTTCCTTCCTGCTAGCACACTGCCCCCTACCTTTTTTTCCTGTCCAACAGTACAATGTCAAACATTGCTTTCTTATAATGATGGTTCTTGGATGCTATATTTTGAGTCCCTGTGATTATAAAATGCAAAGCAAATCATTTCAGTTCATCTCAGTAAAACCAAATCGCCATTTGGCCAGGTTAATGGGGAACTTATCCTACTCATAGCTCTGGAGCAGATGAATGAGAACACACGTCCAATTCCTAGTGCAGTGTCAGCTAGGTGAACAGTGCATGACATGGGAGAAGATGGTAGAAGGAAAGGAGGTAAATGCCAGTGCTGGAGAGAGTACTATAAGATTGTGGATGATTTTGAAGTCATTTTTCAGCAAAACCTGTTTGCTGAAACTGAAAAAGAGGATTTGACAAGTAAGTCTTGTGTAACTACAATCCTCTATTTGGGAGAGTTGTGAGATGATATATTTTTATTTATTTATTTAATATTTGTTGACTGTGAAAGTCCAACTAGGACAGAACCTATTCTCAGTGGAGGGCAGGGGGAGAAATGCTCCAGATGCGTGACATTGGAATGTGGGAGGAAACCAGGATACCTGGAGGAAACCCATGTGAATGCAGGGAGGAAAAGCAGACTCCACACAGAATACACCCCAGCTGAGAATCAAATTGGAGAGCGTCTTGCTGTGAGGTGAAAACATTAACCACTACACCACTGTGCCACACTGTATTGAAAGAAATGTTGTTACAGAGTGAGTCAGAAAATGAAGGAGATATTTTCTGGGGTGACATTATGGATAAAATCCAAAGAGATGAAACAGAGTCTATCCTGAAAAATGATGGTGAAAGGAAAGAATATCTTATGCAAAAATAAAGTGAAAAAAGGCATCAGAGAGCAATAGAAAAAAAAGAAAGCAAAAGAGAACATAAGGCGAGGTTTGTTGAGAGGATTCAGAATAAAGAAGAAAAATAATTGAACAGGTTATCACATTTGGGAAAACTTAATGGGTTCTTTGGGTGTCAGATCCCAGGAGGTAAGATATTTTATTCTTATAAAGAAAGACATGTTTTGACATTATATTAAAGACTGCTTTTGCTATTGAAAATTTCCTTAAGGAAAATGAAAGAAGAAGAGCTATAATTCTTGGAACTTATATGTAATAAAAGCATTTAACAGGGAACAGAAACGATTTGTGTACAATTTAAAACAGAAGCAGAAAATGGGACTTTAAAATGACAGTTGAAATGTTTATGTAAAGAAATACTAGACATTGTAAAGGTTTATGACAAAAGGGGTTTATGGACTAGTGAATGAGAATTTTAAGTTGTGCTAATGATAGAAAAGGACAAAATCATACAAATCTCAAATATGGTAAATACTGAAGGAAATAAGTGTGTGGCAAAATACTGCAGACAACCCAAAACATTTTTTTGTGAAAATAAGGGCATTTGATAAATAAGAATGACAAAAATAAATGTTATATCTGTGCATAACTGAGTTATAATGCAAGAAAATATGAAATGAAATGTAAAAAATGTAACAAAATTTATGGATGGATCGTAAGACTGAAAATCATAATAATAATGAGAGTGAAGAAAAAGAGCAAAACAAAGAAACATTAGAAGTGAGAGAAATAGAAGATAAATTAGATAAAGAAGACACATAATGAGAAAAAAAGAAGTAATGGAGGAAAGTTCTGAATTATGTGATGAGGAAGATATCAATTGGGAAGTAATGAAAGGAAAAAAATAATTATTTTGGTAAAAGGGTAAAAGATGGGAAAAAATTTAAATGGATAAGTATAAAAGAAAAAAGAAAGGAAATAGATAAAAAAATAGAAAAGATTATAATTTCTAGAAAGTTGAGGAAAAAGGAAAGTAATTTTGAAGTACTTTCTGTGAATGTGAATAGTATTAAGAATATAGTAAGAAGTACTGGAGTTTTGGAATGGTGAAATAAATGTGATGTAAATGTAATGTTTTAGAAGATAAAAAATTCTTAAGAAGTGAAGAAAGATTATGGGGGGTGGATAATTTGGGATTTGGGAAATGGCCGGTGTTCTAGAATAGGACATTTTTTTACAAATTCAGTGAAAAAGTTTCATATAACTTAAGTAGAAATGGGAAGTTTAACTATTTTCGATTTAAAATGGAATGAACAAATATGTAGAATTCTAGCATCATATACTTATGTCACTTGTAAAGAAAGACAAAGCTTATTTCACCAGATTTTAGATTATATAGTAATAAATGTAAATATTATAGCAACAGGAAATTTTAATTTTGACTTAAGAATAAAATGTAGAAAGAAAAGAAATGATTTAAGAAAAATATTAGAAGTTATGAGATGTGGCAAATGATTACTCTGAGATAAAAATTAATGGACTTACAGAAGGGTTATTTACAGAACCAAAATAAATTATTTTATAATATCAGAAGGATTAAATATATTGGAAGGAGAAACAATTGAAATTGTTTTTTGGATCACATAGCAATATGGATATAGATAAAAATAAAATAAAGAATATGTAAAAACAGGCAGGCAAAAGAATAAAATGGATAAATGAGAAAAATTGGGATGAAGAAGGAAAGTGGTTAAAATGCATCTATGGAGAGCATTATATAAAAAGTGGTCTGAATGGTGGATTTTTTTAAAGATTAAATATAAAAAAGGTTATTTACAATGGCAGTATTATGTAAGAAACGAGGATAAAGAAAAGTATATGATAGCACATAAAGATGCATTGCAATACTTAGAAAATTATGATAGATTATTTTGATAAGAAAAAATTATATAGAAAAAAATCAGGAGAAAATTAAAGAGTTATTATATAAGCAAATATATTTTCTACAAGGGAAATTAGAAGAAGTATTGGCATATCTAAGTAGAATAGTAAAAAAGTAGTGTAATGAGAGAATAAAAAAATGAAAAAGGAAAATTAGAAAGAACATAGGAACAAATTATGAATACAGTAGTAGAATATATACAAGACATTTAAAGAAAAAAGAAGAAATTGAAGACAATACAGGAAGTAAAACAATTTCAGAACAAGAAAATAAATAATTTGAAAAAGAGATTTCACTCCATGAGCTAGATAAAGTATTCTGGCAAGTGAATATAGAATCAGCTGCAGGAGCAGATGAAATAGGATATGAAACATATATAAATTTAATGGAATGTCAAAAGAAATATTTCCTAAAGATTTTCAATGAATGGTTAAATGATGGTGTCATTTACAAACAACTATGCTGTAGAATGTCTCATCTAAAGGATAACAAACACAGGAGTGCAGCATTCCCTTTATGCTGCAGTGCTAGTAATTGGTCTACCAGGTGTGAGAATAGAACCCATAGCCTTCTGCACCAAAGGCAATTGTGCTACCTGTTTCACTATTGAAGTCCATATAATTAACAGTGTAGCAAATGGTATATATAATCATGCATAATAAATCAAAGTATTCCTTCCCCATGATCATCTTTTTGACAATCAAAGTCACGTAACATAGAGGGATAGAGCAAGGACTATGAGCCAGGTGACAGGGGTTGAGTATTGTCACTGGAACTGGAGGCACCAACTAGGCATGAGGCAGACTAAAGTAGCTATTCCTAATTGTCTCTCTCAGGGATAAGAGATGGGGAGGTATTGGACAGGTGTGCTGCTATATTTGTGGTGGATGAAACTGGAGATCACTGGTGAAGTATATATTGTGCTGCCAAGTGGCTTGGCCTCCAAATAAGGTAAGTTATCACTGAGGAGGTTGGGTCATCCTTTCAAGCTCAATGTACAAGTGGTATTTCTATCCAGATGGGCTAAACACAACCAGCGAAAGTCCATACCAATAATTGTCCCCAAGATATAGTGTTGTAGGGAAAGGACAGAATTTTAGAAAATTCGCAGGATCTTATCTCAGTAGCAACTGGCCAAAAAAAAAATCACAACAACATTAGCAAGACAGAATTAATAAAACTACCAGATAATAAGGTTTTCCAATATACTGCATTCTGCTATAACCACATTCTAGCACTACACCAAATGGTATCAGAAATCAGAAAGAACAAAGTAAAATGCTCTTCTTGCTAGTGTTTTGAGACTCTTCCTCACTATTACCTATCTGCTTTAACTTAACAGAATTAATGCAGCCTTCAGCTTCTAAGGTCTTCTACAGTACTAACATTAGTAATCATCTAAAAGGGTCTACATCAGAACATCGAAGTTTTAAAACTTCGAATGTTCTAATATCAACCCATTTTGAGTGAACGCTAAAAATAGCAAAACTGCAGAACACCAAATTCTTTCCTAGGGAAAGAATTTGGTTGGCCGGTTCTGTGGCTTCACTATTTTCAGCGCTGTGGTGGAAATTTACGGGTCGGGTTTAGGTAAGTGTGTGATTGTGTGGTTGTTAGGATTACGGCACGGGTTAGGTGAGTTAGGGTTAGGGCGTAGGTAAGGTGAGTTAGGGTTAGGGCACGGGTTAGGGTTAGGGCGCGGGTTAGGTGAATTAGGGTTAGGGGTGGGTTAAGTGAGTTAGGGTTAGGGCATGGGTTAGGTGAGTGTGCGATAGTGACGGACCTTAGGGTTAGGGTTTAGGTTAAGGTAAGTGGATAGATAGTAGTGTATGTACAGTTTAGTGTAGGGTTAGTTGTAGGATTATAAGTGTATGTGTGTGGATTGATGTTTTTTGGGTGTGCTTGTGTTGTGTGTATGTGTTTCAGAATAGCAAATTTTTTCCCAAGGAAAAAATTTGCTGTTCTGAATGTTTGATATTATGTGGTTTAGTTATTTTAGGTCCGATGAAATAGCATTCGCGATTTTCATCTTTTGATAGCATGATATAAACACATCTAAAATATTGTGACCTTTTTTTCTATATTTGGTTAATACTTCTCACTATGAGTAGTGCTTCTCACAGGATCAACACCATACTGCTTTTTTTCTGTAAATGCAAGGAACATAGGTATACAAATCTGACCTGTGTTCCTGGATTGAGCAGTCTTCCTGAAAAAGTATTATTTTTTTCAGTGCATTTTCCCTTTGCATTTTCTGAACTACCTGTTTTCCTGGAGAGATGATGAGTGGTGCAGTGTGTGATTACATCATCCACGGGCTGATTGCAAAAGAACATACTTATGCTTAATTAGGCTTTCTGTAGCTAAAAAAGTGATTTCATTTATTTTTATTTGTCCTTTCCTTTTTATGTACCACCTATTATATTGCATAGGTGAATTGTGATATAACGTGCAATTACATTTTCCTGGGACTAACTACAAAAGAAGACATTAATAGCTAATCCATTTTTTTCTAGCTCTGAAGAACACTTATGTAAGTATTTGGTATGTACTCTTGAGTGGAGGGGTCTTCTTGAAGAAGTGTGATTTTTATTTCTTTGTATCTGCACTTTCAATTTTTTTTTCTACCAAACCTATTGCCTTGGAGTGGCAAATTGGTGGTGCAGTATGTCACTATATCTCCATGTAATTGACTACAAAATGGGAAGCTTACAGGTAGTCAGTTTTTTCTAGCTAAGGGGAATACGGGTGTGTTTGACATCTGTTAGTGGATTGAGCTGTCTTCCTTAAAGGAAAAAGTGTGATTTTGCCTTTAGCATTTTTCTACACTACCTATTGGGTTGAAGAAGTAGATCAGTGCTGTAGTGTGTGATTACACACAAAGATGCTTATTCATAGTTTAAACCTTCTGTAGGTAAAACTCACACAAGTGTAAGCATTTAACCTGCACTTCTGGAATGAGCTGTTTTCCTGAGAAAATCATGGTTTTAGTTTATTTATTTATTTTTCTACACAAGCCATTGTCTTAGCAAACAAAGATTCTCAGAGCGAGTGTTCATGAGGTAATTTTAAAGAAATGTATTCCTTTGGTTTTCCCTTGCTAAAATGGTCTAGATTAACTTCATTACATCAATGATCATCTTAGAAATAACTTTCCAAACTGCCATATGTGTGTATTTCTACAGGATCTAACATGATCCTACAAAGTTCCATGCATACCGTGTGATAAGAAATCATTTTGATTATGAAAAGCAAGGAAGGTGATAACTTAGCAGAATGTAAATGCAAAGAGTACACTACATGAGAAACAAAGGATACTTAAATCAATGAGTAATAGCTGCAATATGAGTTACTCATGCATTGTACTGGGTTATCAAATTTCATTAGTAAAGTGCCTTACTTGAC
Organism: Protopterus annectens; assembly: GCF_019279795.1. Lineage (NCBI taxonomy): Eukaryota > Metazoa > Chordata > Ceratodontiformes > Protopteridae > Protopterus > Protopterus annectens. The sequence goes on from NC_056725.1 coordinate 1,908,747,833, forward strand.
TGAAAATGTATGTACTCATAGGGTTTATTCTAAAGCCATTTATGAGTAAGGAAATAAATGCTTTTATGTATAAACTCATAGATATTGATTTACAAACAGTAAGTATATCTAAAATATTAATTAATTAAAAGAACAAACTGTTGAAATAAAAAAATACCACAGAATATCCTGGTTCTATAGAAACTGATAATCTACTCATATTTGTTGGAGGCATATATGGATATTCTACGGGCAAACTAAATGACTGTTGGAAGGGGATACTAGTCAAAATAACCACTGACGTTAGGAAATACTTTCTGCTAATACTGAGGTACCCAGAAAGAATAGAAGGAATTCAGATTTTGAGTCATTAGATAGGGTGAAATTCAAATATTTAGATATCAAGGAAGCCTTGTTTTCTACCACTGATATTAAAATTGTATTTTCAATGATACAAAAAGCAAAGCAAATCATTTTAATAGGAGAAAGTTGAAACACAAAGAAGTGGTGGCAATTAGAAGGTGAAAATACAATATCATAAATAGGGTTATAATGTTTCATAAATGGTATGATAAAACAACATACATGGTCAGACCTAGACATAAAGTTAATAGAACAAAGTATGGAGTAGATTTTGTTTACTTTCAATATAAAATTTATAAATGGACAAGTGGGTTTGGAATGGGGGCAGTTTGCACCCACATTTACAGAAACACGTTTATGGTGGTGGGAAAATAATTTGTTTCTAATTCTGTCTATAGCACTATTGGAAACTGTACTTTAAGCTTCTTGGAGACATTTTTATTTTGTGGATAGGTAGAACTGAACTGTTGCATTGGTTTTTTGGTTTTAAAAAATACTTCTGAGTTTTACATTTAAGTTCTATGAAGAAAATATAAATTTTGTAGATATTTTTATTAGTACAGATAGCTATGGTAATAAATAACAAGTCCAACAGATAATATGAAGAGGCAACCACCAAACTCTGAATAATCCAGTCTTGAAAATAAGCCAGTCTTAAAAATAAACCATCAGTCTTTTTATTTCGTGCACAAAGGAGAGCGCTTTCACAAACCGCTTCTTCAGACCATAACATTTTCTAACTGCTAAGATGTCTCGTTATATACACATCACATGCTTAAAACAATTATTTAATTGACATTTAAAAATATATATATATGAATATATAGCTACTTAATATTGATATATATGTAGATATATATATATATGAATCTATTCCCTTTTACACCACATGCTTAATATATATAACGAGACATCTTAGCAGTTAGAAAATGTTATGGTCTGAAGAAGCGGTTTGTGAATGCGCTCACCTTTGTGCACGAAATAAAAAGACTGACGGTTTATTTTTAAGACTGGATTATTTGGCGTTTGGTGGTTGCCTCTTCATATTATCTGTTGGACTTGTTACTTATTTTTGTATTCATTTGTGAAGAGGCATTTACTCCAGTGGGTGTGTTTTTATTTATTCTTACCACTTTTATGGTAATAAATACTTTCACATTAAACCAACCTTTTCAAACTCCTGCTTGCCTTTTAACAGCTCCCAGAATTTTAAACACATGAAGGTTTTAACAGAAGAATATATGCTCAGACCAGCTAGGATCATTTCAGAAAACTATCTATTCCACATTGAAATAAATACCTTTATATAAAGAGAATGTCCTGAAATATATTAAATGAAATAGCAAACATTTTTCTAAAAGCAGCTAAACAAAATACACACGAGTCAAGATTAGAAAATGGACTAGCTTTAGTTACCAACAAGGAAACAGTTGATGAGAATAATTACTCACCTACTGTGATAGGCTCCCTTTTAACATGATTTTATGTTACAGAATTTATATTAGGAAAAATGGGAAATATTCTTCCATTTTGGGATGTAGCAGAGGTTTTTGGAATGGTTGAAAAATTTATGTTTAAGAGGGAGAAGAATTTTAAAACAGATTTGAAGGAAATTAAAATCTGGGTTACTGCACTGACAAGCTAGATGGAAGAACTAGGTATGTGGAATGTGCAAACAGTCCCCCGGATTCATGAAGCTTGGCGCAAGGCCGGCGTAAGGCTTGCGCCGGCCGTGCGGCATAGATGTGGAGTAGTCGCGCCATATGCATATTAATGAAGGCTTGCAGCCGCCCCAGCCACGTGCATAGGAAACGTGCGCGAGTGCAAGGGGTGTATCGAAGTTGGGCAGAAAGGCGTGTCAATGTCAGCTTCCGAGGAGCAACCTAAACTGCTGAATATTATATTCCGCCAGCAATAGTAATCGTACCTATCAGTGTCCGTGGAGACTGAAACATATGCAAAGCAGAGTCCCTGCGAACAGAAAATGAAGACTAAAACACAAATGCACGGTAGGGAATAATGGGTCCCTACCCATGAACAAATGACAGGAAAACCGTGTGCCTGTAGTCCAACATAGTGTAGATAGCTATACCATGTGGAAGTGAAACGTATCAGATGTTAGCGCGCCACCAGTAGGTACGTCCAGTCCAACGGAGAGGGTCACCAGCCGACCCATAATTTGAGGGAGGGAACATAGCTGTGCAGATGTGTCCATAACAAAATACATGAGGAGAAATGTAGATATAGGTAATGACCGTATGTCTGAATCATATCCCACAAGCCATGTAATAGTCACATACAAAAGGTATGTCCGTATTTCACATACCAAATGTGATAGGACATAGCATACGCATGTAAACAAAACAGAAGGAGCATATAAACGAGCCATAACAACACGGACACATGTAGACTGAAAGGAACAGTATGATCCGTACCATCGACCAAGATTACCACCTGTCCCACTTTGCAAGCGACAGTCCCTCTGTGGGTGATGTGTCCTGACACAAACATGTAAAACTGGCAAATGTCCAGAGAATATAGGACATAATTCCTCCGTAGACGTCATGCAATAGTTGCATTAAACATATTTCACTGGACGTATAATACAGAAATGTCATAACAAACAGAATAAGATACCGAAATGCTACAAGAATAAGCTTAGATATAGGCAAGAATTGTAAGTTCTATCTGCCGAACTGATCGTGGGTATGTGTTGGCCTGTAAAATATGCTGTGTTCACCGCAACTGTCACAGTAGGGTTGCCACCCTTACAAATGGCCAAAGTGGGATATGTTTGGTACAGACATTAGACTGTACAGGCCGACACATACCCACGGCCAGTACAAAGGACAGAACATAACTGTTTTGCCTACAGAAAAGCGTATTTCTGTAGCATTTTAGTTGCTTAGTCTGTTTCTCATAACAGTCAGGTATTTTAGATACAGAATGAACTGTTTAATGCAACTATCACATAAAATATAAGAAATATGTTTGTCCTAAAATCTCAGGACATTTGCCATGATGACAATTATATGTCAGGACACAACTGCCCAAAGAGGGACTGTCCCTCGCAAAGTGGAACAGGTGGTAACCCTATGTCACACTGTGGACAATTAAAAAGGTGGAAACACAACCGTTGATTGTGGGGAGGCAATGTCCACAACAGTTGGACATGTGTAAGGAATAGCTTGGACATAGGAAAAGGTGCCATCCTACCAATGAGTAGAACAGGCTGGCAAAATCCAGAAGGCAGCTGTATAATCCGAACGTGTATGTGACACAGTCGAATGGGTAGTACCCGGATACACCAACCAAGTAATGAAAGTGAAGTAAGGGCGTGTACCTATGTGCGTGAGGTATAGCATGTGGACAGCAAACATGGCAGGGTAGTCCACACAACCATAAAGGTACCCGACACATGTAGGGTAGTCAATGTGTAACTCTGGCCGTGTCATGGGCCAACAACCAAAGTAGTGCTCTATGGGGTGTGAGTAATTCGCGTGTGAGGGGTGTGTGTTTAATGGTAAATTCCTCAAAGGCGATACTTGTGTCGTATGCAGAAAAGGTGAACCGGAGGTGTATGAGGGGCAGCGGGTGAAGTGGAAAGAAACACAACCTCATGTAGAAACAGCTGCAAGACAAGCAGACAGGCCATAGTGTAGAACACAATCCCACAAACATATGAATATGGAAATATGCGAGACAAATGTATACATACGGCACCATCACATACCCACAGATGGGTCCTGATGGAACTGGCCATAACAAATGCAACACACCTGGATGCATAATAGCCTACCCAGCATACCCTCCACAACACACAACCTGCCACCATACCAGAACGTCCACCAAATCCAGCCGTACTTGGGTCCACTGGTTTGTTGCAGAAACAGCTACACACAGTGATCCCTACGCATATGTAGTAGGTATTGTCACCCTAGGCAGTGGCAGGATTGCAAACCATGTATCCCCTGCAGGTAAAACCCCCTGCACATTTTCGTGAAGCCACAAAAATCTTCGGTATTTAACTTGTTTTTGTCTTGACCAATTTTTGGGATATCCCTCACGGGATGACCAACTTGTGTAAATAGTAGAATGGGTATGACGACATGATGTCCAATCCAGTAGATATCTGGACACAAGTCAGAACGTGCAGTGGAGGTCCATGACACTGTCCATCCCTAAGTGGGCATGCATAACCTACCACCCAGGATAAAATACCTTCCCGTGGCCTTGCGTGTCCAGACACGAATAGGAGGGAGAATATAATGCACACATTTGCAAAGTGGAAAAAAGCATGAGGGCGAGGAAGACACTACGTAAACAGGTCAACCCTGATCAAGTGTGAGGGACACTGACTGTGTGCAGTCGTGACTGACCATACCTGTCAACCTGTGTGAGCAAGATATCTGGACAGAGCAGTGAATATAAGTGAGACAAAGGTCCAAACTCAGGGACAATCTGTAAACATATCTCTTAGAAACATAGAATTTGATAGAATAACAGTTTGCACATTGACATTAATGTGTGGAGTATGAAGTCTGAAACCCAACTGTCTGTCAGCACGTTCCGACTGCAGTCTTTAATGCTGAGCTACTGCTGTGCCAGAACACAACAGCGTATTACAGAAGTCCATGCCATACCACTCAACTGTCCAGATATTCGCAGAATGACTAGTGTCACCACCTGTCCCACTTTGCGAGTAACAATCCCTCTGTAGGCAGTTGTGTCCTGTGAAAAAAATCAAGACATAGCAAATGTCCTGAGAGTTTATTTCCTAATTTACTTTAATAGTCGCATAAAATGGTTATTTTATATATGAATCCTCAATATGTTATGTGAAGTAGCATAAGCAATTCAAATGTTACTAGAATAAGCTATTATATGTACAAAAAGGTTAAAGTTCAGTACTATGCACGGCTGTAGGTATGTTTTGTCCTGGAAAATCTGACATCTCTACAGAACATGTCCCACTTTGGGCAGTCGAAAAGGTGGCAACCCTAAGAATGACCACAGGTTCGCCCCATAGTGTTGGTGTGTGCCTCCGACAATCTGCACCAGTGTGGTAAATAGCTGAGGATTGACGTCAGTAAATAATGAGAAATATCCTGAGTATAAGACTCCACAACCTGCAGAAAAGTCATGCAAGACCTAGCATTCTATCAACGTTGTAAGATTGTAAGAGCAATCATTAAAATGTGTCCCTAATTGTCCCCCCATCATGTAGGTTTTGCACAGGTTCGGTGCTCTAAGAGGTATGGTCCGTACATATTTACAGGAACAGCCCTTCACACTTGTGTAATGTACAACTGCATACCTGTAGTCACTTCATGTCCAAAAATAACAATCCCCATATGACTGTATACAGGTAATAGTCAAATGTGAATGGGAACACCACTCACCAGGGAGTATGGACTGTAACAAACCCACCCATAATATGTAATGCCAACAGAATTAGTTGCTGACAGGTGCCCAAACACCTGTGTCTATAAACACAGGTAAAACTTCAAAATAGGGAAATAAGCCCTGTCCATATGCTTCGTCTGACATTTGACCTTGGCCAGGAAAGTTCAGTTCACCAGGTGGACAAGCCTAAACCCAGATCACTACATGAGCACCCTGACAATAAAAGACCTGTATGTGGCTGGACTATATGCCTTGGTGTTCTGCATACCCTCGGAGTGATTAACAATGCAGCCAGAGTCCACAGTAGGCAATAGGGAATGTGTAATATGTAGTACCACCTTTTTCCCAGCAGGAGAATGGATGCCTGTGTCGTAGGTGAAGCGGTGAGGCTTATGTTGATGTAGCTAAGTACTATGGGTATGCATATCAATGAGGGAGAACACCAATAGAATAGCGGTTCCGGTATCTGGCCAACGTGAATGCAGTCCCGGTTTACCTATGACCACTGCACATATAACTTGAAAGTGTAATTAAAGTGTTCATGCAGTACACACATTTAAATATGTAAAGGTGAACATGTGTTTCGCAGTAGTCCGTAAACTGGAATACAGATATGTAACTGTTACGGTCAGAATGATGAAAGTTCACGGAAGCACAGTTATCTATGAAACATATGTAACCCACAATAAGGATACGCAAGTGCGCCTCCGCGTGTGTAATCCGCTCACAGAATAGAAAATGAATGATGTTTTCCCCACGTTCCATGTACATGGCTCATACCTGTTAAACCCGTAAAGTATGAAACCGGGCAAAGCCATGACAACAACTGGTACAAATAGGGACAATCCCCAGATTTTGCCCTAACAAACATAGAAAGTGGATAGAATAACAGGTGTCACTAGCATGGATTCTCTGAAGGGTATGAAGTCGTAACCTGAAATGTTTGTCATTATTTACCAACGTCAGTCTTTAATGATATGCCACTAACTTGCCAGATAGACACAAGGTTATGAAAAACGGACCACAAATAGGGACAATCCCCAGATATTGCCTAACAAACAGAGAAAGTGGATAGAATAACAGGTGTGTCACTAGCATGGATTCTCTGAAGGGTATGAAGTCGTAACCTGAAATGTTTGTCATTATTTACCAAAGTCAGTCTTTAATGATATGCCACTAACTTGCCAGATAGACACAAGGTTATGAAAAATGGACCACAAATAGGGACTATCCCCAGATATTGCCTAACAAACATAGAAAGTGGATAGAATAACAGGTGTGTCACTAGCATGGATTCTCTGAAGGGTATGAAGTCGTAACCTGAAATGTTTGTCATTATTTACCAACGTCAGTCTTTAATGATATGCCACTAACTTGCCAGATAGACACAAGGTTATGAAAAATGGAGCAAAGATAAGAGGCAAACAGCTGTACATGCAGCGGAAATCTGTACAGTTGAAAGGTATGATATGGAGATATATATACACATATATCCACAGACATAATCCAAAGCAAATTACGAGATGAGGAATGTACAGACATATGTATATATGTACAGATATATATATCTATACACACATGATACATGAATAGATATATACACAACAAACATATGTCCCTGTACATATAACACATGTACATAAATAGTGACCTAATATGGATAGACAGACAGACATGCATGAAAGGAGAATACACCGATGGTTTCCAAACCATTTCGCGGAAAGTACCAGTGTGACAGGGCCTGCAAGTTCTACACGTTAAACATGAATATAGGTGTCCTTTGCAGGACCCCAAAAATTGATCCGTACGAAGTGCGAACCATCATTGATGCAAAAGAAGTCACACCTGCAACTATGATATAGCTGTACATGCAACAGTAGCAGGTGCAAGGGTAATAACACATGGGTCGATTGAATGTATGACGTGCAAGCTGATATCCGCAGAGTGGGGAGTGCTCAGAAGTGTCCTCACACTTTATTATCACTCACATTAAACATGTCTAATGGGTACTGTGGAGGTGTGTCAGGTATGGGAATCATGGGTATGCAGAATTGGGCCAAGGTGCTGGTTGGCACAGATCTATTAGGTACGCCCCATGGGAGTGATCAATATATCTATGTGGGTATAGCACACACCTATATTCACCAAAAAGGTACAACCCACCCACTGGATATTGTGTAAACCATTGGGGGAAGACGTAGGGACCTATATCAGTGTCATGTAGGTGATTATCATGGATGGACACGCATACGACCAAGATGGTAACCATACCTGCCAGAATGTCAGAATAAGACAGCTGGACTAAGGCATAGTACACAACAGACAAATAGGGACTATATTAAATATACCTCAGACAAAGTCAGACCGTTGATAGAATAATTGCGTAGTCAGGAATACAAATGTTATGAGAGTTAGTAATCATGAAATAGAAATGTCAGTCATGATTACCTAACCGCACAGTCCATCATGGCTTGCCAGCAATCTATCAGAAAGGCACATTATCATGACAAATGTAACAGAATCATAGGTCAAACCCCAGGGCGTATACCCATAATGTGTACAGGTGAGAGGTATGAAGGTAACCCGTCCTAATGAAATGTACAGAACTAGTGATACTAGGTGGACAGGTGAGAAGAAAGACGTCAGGACAAATGACAAAACATGTACAACTCATAAGCATGTTTGTCCACAAATGTGAATTACAACGTATGGCCTGTGAAAGTCAATGTGGAAGGTTAATAGACTCAAATGACATGTGTCCCTCAGGGTGTCATGCAGTGTCACCGATACAGTGTCCAGTCCACCATACTCGTACGTGAGCTCTGCCACTGACGGAAAGTGCAAATACCAGCCTACACATAAGGTACATGATGGAATAAGTAGTGTGGATAAGCACCTGTTGGCCTGTGTGAGGAATATAACCCAGTGGGTGGGTGTGTTCAGCAATAGGAATGTAATGGTAACTGGCCTGTGATGGCGCCATGTATTGTGTGTATTGGCGTAACTGTACGAATGTGCAGATGTATGCCTCATATGTGTGGTGTGTTCCTCTCACAATCTGTACCTGCATACCTCTCAACTGTACAGATTTTTGCAGAATGTCCAGATTTTTGCCTCATATATTTGGTACATTTTTCATAAAATTGTGGTTTTCTGGCAAATTAGTGCAAATCATTAAAGACTGAAGTTAGAAAATAATGAGAGACATTTGAGTTTCAGACTTCATACCCTTCAGAAAATTCACGCTAATGCAAAACCTGTTATTCTATCAACTTTTTAAGTTTGTAAGAGCAATATTTAAAAATTGGCCCTACTTTTGGGCTTTTGCCCCACTTTTAGTTATGGCTTTGTCCAGATTTCCTGCTGTCGGAGGTTGAGAGGTATGTGTACCTGTCTGCCAAATACCTGAGAACTGACATCATTAAATAATGATAAACATATGTGTTTAAGACCCCAAATCCCTCAGAAAGGGCATACTAATGCAAAACCTATAATACTGCCAACTATCTACATTTGTAAGAGCAATATGTAGAATCTGCCCCTATCTGTCCCCCATCATGTTAGGCTTTGTACAGATGTTTTGCACTAGGAGGTTGATAGGTATGATCAGAAACAGATACATGTCTGAGGAAACAGCATTATCGACCGCAAGATAACGCAGAAGGTATGAAAAGCGCTGCAGTAGGAAGTTCATCCGCAGGTATGTGCTGACATGTCAAATGACACAGCAGTCTACAGGAAGTACCTATAGGGTGTCACCTTTACCAATGATGACAGTGGGACATACCCACAGCCATGCATACACCACAAATAGACATAGCACACAGCAAAGCCTAGGCCATGATACACGATGCCTTCGGCGTTTATGGATTGAGTGAGAGTACAGCAAGGAAAGATGATTGCCAGGCTATTCAGCAAACACCCGCAGGGGCGTGCAAGACCGCCCATAACACGAACATTGCACGGACAATGTTGGGATTTGCAACATACCCCATTTGTATGTGTAAGCTATGCAAATGATGTAATTATAGGGTTGCCACCTTTCCAAATGGCCAAAGTGGGACATTTGTGCTACAAACATCAGATTTTGCAGGGCAAAACATACCCACAGCCAGTACAAAGGACAGAACTTCAGTTGTTTGCCTGAATAAAAGTTTATTCTTGTAGCATTTTTGTTCCTTATTCTGTTTCATATAACATGTAGGTGTTTCAGATACAGAATAACTGTTTTATGCAACTATTACATACAATATAGAAAATACTTTTGTCCTAAAATCTCAGGACATTTGCCATTTCTCACAATATTTTGCAGGATACAACTGCCCAAAGAGAGACTGTCCCTCACAAAGTTGGACAGGTGGTAACCCTATGTAACTACGCGATACATGAAACAGTAAGCTGTCCATGCAAGAGCAGAGTTATGTGCAGAAATGTACCCGGATGTTATGCGACTAACGTTTTGCACGTTGCTAAACGGAGCAATGACAGCTGCAAATACAGTATGAATACAGTCGAAGAAGCATGCCAATGTCCAAGTCCAAGGCCAGTGGCGGCTTTGTCCATTGGATATCAATGAACCAGTAGTTGTCCTCCCCCGATCCCTGGTGTGGAAGTGTAGCGCAGTGCCACGAGAACGCGCTGCACTTCAACACAAGACATATGGATAATATACATACAAAATGTAGGTTTAGTTAGATGTTAGTACGCCATGCAGATGAATGGCAAGCCGGAGACAACATGGCTACTGCGTACTGGTACCTATGTGTGGAAGCGCTCTGTCAGAGATGTAACGAAGCATTTGTAGGCAATGTGAGGCAAGTGAGGCTGAGGATAGTGAATCACAACATGTCATGCCATATGGGCCAAGCCTCTACAGTGTAGTGTAGGTTAAGGGGACTATTAGAGTAGAAGATAGGTGACAACAGGAGTGTGTATGTACAAAACACTGTAACCTCACTGGAGCAGTGTCACATGTGTGCTGTCAGTACTCAGTGGAAGAGGCGTGTCATGAGCTATCCCAGGGAATGTCAGGAGACTGATGGCGTACGCCATGGATACCACCGATGTGACATGCAAACCTGCCCACAGTGTGTCTGCGCCCGTGCACGCCAGTAAGCCTGAGTAAGTATGTGTGCGTGCGTGTTAGCCCGTGTGCACGTGTGGAAGAACGAGTAAGCTAGTGTACGAATGGTGAAGCCCGTGTAATGTCGTGTATGCATTTGTAAGCAGGTATACATGTGTACTACACACATCACACACGTACTGCACACACAGACACACATGCTGCCAATACTACACACATCAGTGAAATGGCACATGGATGGAGACTACATCATCAGAGGTAACAGTGCTGTAAACTATGCTACAGTGATGGTCATAGCTGCAATGCATCATGCCTGCTGAAGTACACCTGGAAGTAACACACTGTGTGTTAACAGCATGCTAACATCAATACAGTGGAATAAAGCCACTGTGTGCAGCAGCACCAGGTTAGTCAGATCCTGCATCAATGTTACACATCACAGGTGGTGGCACAGGTGACATCATATGCACAGGGTGTGGTGTTAACATGTCCAGAGCTGTCATAGAGCCATCCAATGTACACATAGGTGTGTGTGTGTGTGAGGGACAATGGTTATTGCATGGCCCAATGGTGGTGCAATGGGTGTGTGTATGTGATAGCCATAGCTGTTTGTGGTAAGTGTGTGTGTCTGCATATACACAGGTACAGCATGTGTCAGCCATATACAGGAGGTTGTGGGACAGTCACAGACCGTACCTGCCAGGCTGTAGAGATCCCCATTACTGGCCATGGACACCCCTCCATGCATCCAACACAACCCAGTCCTGCACCTGTCAATGTCTACACATACAGTCCTGGGATCTGTACCACAACCTGTGGATAAATGTGTGTCTGTAATGTTAACCTGGGGTGCATAGACTTGACAGTTACTACAGATGGATATGAGCCATACTCACACTCCAATGTAATAACCACCGCTGACTGTTTCAGAGATCTGCATACGACCACTCAAAGGTGCTGCACTAACATTGTTTCCAATGCCCGTGTAATACCCAGCAACACAATAACCGGTCACTACACATGTATAACCCACGATCACTACAGCACACAGTATGTGCACTATCACAGAGCCATAGCAGATGTACATACATCCAAGGTGTTCACGTACAGACAATGCAGCACAGTCAAGAGTGATAATCCCAACATACATATCTATATACAATATATATATATATATATATATATATATATATATATATAGCTATATACATACATATATCTCTATAGATATACATATATATATATATATATATATATATATATATATATATATATATACACACACATATATATATATATATATATATACATATATATATATATGTAGATAGATACATATACACACACACACACACACACACACACGTGGCAGGGTTGGGAGCAGAACATAAACGTAAGCACTGTACCACACGACAGCATTACGCAGTTACAAAATGCGCTACCATGATCAGTGGATCACATGATTCACACAGGCACACGTCTAGCCTGCAGACAGCAGCATCAAAGGCAAAGACGCCGCACGGATGTTATGGAGAGTGAATACTGTCAAAGCAATGTACTGTTGTCATGCAGCTGGAAACACACACACACACACACACACACACACACACACACACACACACACTTGGCAGGGCTGGGAGTCGAACATACACCAAACTACCCTAACAGACGACAGCATGACGCATTTACAGAACATGCTACCAACATTACTAGGCACAGCAGTCCCAGAGGTAGACATCTAGGTGCGTGTCATCATCCGCAAAGGCAAAGACGTCGGTAGCAAACTGCTGTGGTGTGCGGCATCTAAAAGCAAGACTGAGTCCCCAGGCGGATGGGAGCATGTGTGCAAACACACACACACACACACACACACACACACACACACACACTTGGCAGGGCTGGGAGTCGAACATACACCTAACTACCCTAACACACTACAGCATGATGCATTTACAGAACACGCTACCGAGATTACTGAACACAGCACTCCCAGAGGCATACTTCTAGGTGGGTGACATCATCCGCAAAGGCAAAGACGTCTGTATCAAACTGCTGTGGTGTGCGGCATCTAAAAGCAAGACTGAGTCCCCAGGCAGATGAGGGCATGCGCGCAAACACACACACACACACACACACACACACACACACACACACACACACACACTTGGCAGGGCTGGGAGTCGAACATACACCTAACTACCCTAACACACTACAGCATGACCCATTTACAGAACGTGCTACCGAGATTACTGAACACAGCACTCCCAGAGGCATACTTCTAGGTGGGTGACATCATCCGCAAAGGCAAGGATGCCGATAGGGAATGTATAGAGAGTGAGCAGTCTGAAAGCATATTACTGTCCCAAGGTAGACATAGACAAACACACGGCAGTGGTGTGATCAGGGCAACCAAATATCTACGGAGCACTACAACAACACTAGATAGATACGGGACGCACCACCGACAGTACACCCTTCAAGACAGCAACCAGTGTGTTCAATGTAGGCATCCATCGTGACATTGAAAATGGACACCTGTTGCCTGGATGACCACCATCGCTATACAGGATGTCAATGGCCATGCCCACATGCTTACTATCACATGTCTGTTTGGAAAGTACTGTGTGTCCATCTACACAACGGCGTACTGGGCATGCTCACACACTTAGCAGTTGCAAAGGGCCGTCTTGCATGCATGCACACGGATTCTAAACATGGAAGGGCGCAGTTTGGAATGTACTGTGTGTCCATCTACACAATGGCATACTGGGCATGCTCACACACTTAGCAGTTGCAAAGGGCTGTCTTGCATGCATGCACATGGATTCTAAACATGGAAGGGTGCAGTTTGGAATGTACTGTGTGTCCATCTACACAATGGCGTACTGGGCATGCTCACACACTTAGCAGTTGCAAAGGGCCGTCTTGCATGCACACGGATTCTAAACACGGAAGGGCACAGTATGGTATTACTGTCCCCACGTACATGAAGGCCACTCACATGTATTGACCAGTACACACTCAGGAGCTATCACAGATGTCTCAGGTGCATATCACAGAGGTACACACCACAATCTACAATGTAGCCCTCTGACATCACCATGTCATTGGACCAGCAATACACAGCCATACATTAACACAACACCGTGTGACTCATGACCAGTGCACTGTACATAGGTCTACAGCAACTGTGCAGACTACACATGTACCGACAGGGTTCCATCATGTGTTATGCATTGCAATGATACCACTGTACATAACCAGGTCAGCTCTACACATACCAGGGGCCCTGGGTCTTACACAGCTGTGACAGATGACTGTCGCTGTACACCAACGAACACACATGTTAGGCTATGTCATACATGTAATTGCAGTGGATATGTGCATGGACCACACATGACACATATGTACATAGCATAGCTTTTGCTGTCCTCCGTGCAGACAAGTGGCTACAGCAATCATACGCATGCAAATGGAAGGTGGGTCCATGGCTGTTGAATGCTAACAGTACATGAGGCAGCAATGTTGACCGAGGACACATTCCCTCTGTACTAGTTACCCATGACACCCATCATATCATACAACAGTCCATGTGTTATGTATGTCAACACACATGTCCACCAATTGCAATGCATACAAACATGGCTACATGACAGGCATGTAGGACCAACACACATGTACAATCTGTAGTGTGCATGCAGCTACCATGCATGTGCAGTAGCTGATGTAAGTAACTAATCTGTGCCTAACTACAACATGCAGTTGCAATGCAGCCCCATCATTGACACCTGTATATGGTGACATACTGACAGTACAGTAGGATGTACAGCAGGTATGGATGGATGTGTGTACATAAAGTGGTGATCCACCTGTGTAGATGGATGTTTGCCAGGGATGGCTCACAGGTGTGTCACACGCCATCCTACCATTACATGTGCAAACAGTATGCTATGTTACCGTTACTTGACGGTGGAGACATAAAACCTACACAGCGGTCAGGTGTCACCGACAGTATGTCACTTGACACCTGTAACACTTACATCCTCCCGTGTGCATATAGCAGCACAATTGCCGAAGGTAGCGTTGGTACACATAATGCGGCCAATACTGCTGCATGTCTGTCAGACGTATCATCATATAGCAGGTGTATCATTCACAGTACTGCCATGTGTGTTTGCTTGTGTGACCATATATGCCACATATGGTGGGGAATACATCCCAATTGTTACACACCCCTGTACACTGTTGTAGAGATCTGTACATACTGCAGTGTGGAAAGCATGACGTAGGCAGGTGTGGTGTGTGTATCACACACATCAGCTATCCATATGTGTATGACATTTGTGGTCTCCACAGTGTGTGTGTGTGTATGTAGGTATGTATGGCTGTCTGGTGCATGGAGTGAGGGTGTATGCTACCATACAGAACACACAGGATCCCTAACCCCTCATGGTGATGCAGTCCACTACCCTGTTGATGCCATTGGTCTCAGCCGCACTGGCTACCTGTACATGTTCTTTCTCTGTGTCGTCGTGTGGGTTCACAGTACTGTGACAGTGATGACCACATAGGCAAGGGTCCTCACCTCAACACTATGGGGTGTGCATTATAGTGTTGTTGACCCCGTGAGTGTGAGCATGTTCCTGTAATGTGACAGGGTATTACTGCTACACAGTGAGGCCTCATGCTATCAAGTGGCCTCTAACATTATCATTGGCCAGACCGCTGTGTACAACCCCTGCACCATGTCAACATACCTGTGATGTGACCTGGTATGGATGTCACGTCTCTAGCCACTGTAGCCTATTAAACTGCCCACATGCTTCTGGATCAGTATATGTGTGGACATCTGTGTTATGTTAGACTTTCCAACAGTCAGGCTGAGGCTACGTATAGCATGCTGATATTGCCATATGTGCCTGTGAGTACTCCACAGTTACACATGGGAGACTGCAAACAGTGCTACCTGTAGGCACATGCAAGTAGACCATAAGGAGGGAACCAGGGCATCATTACCAACATGCTGTTACTGTTGTTACCAAGACACATACTGTGAACATATAACAATGCATGCTAAACCTGTACTACATGGTATGTCTGGTGCGTGTCAACAGTACACAACTAATGTAATATACACATCTCTCACTATTCACACACAACTAATGTAATATACACTTCTCTCACTATTCTTACACAACTAATGTAATATACACTTCTCACTATTCTGTTCACCCTGTGCATCAGACCATTTGAGCATGTCCCTGCACCAATGGTGTGGATGACAGGGATGCGGCACAGGCTTCATCATATGCACAGGGTGATAATGTTTGCCAGGGGCATAGGCTGCACCAATGGATGACATCTTGTGTGTGGGTAAGGGCCAGTGATATGATTGGACATGTCTGTTCAGTATGCATGTGGGTGTTGTGGTGCCCTACAGATGTCTTTGCTGTGTGCGTGTATGTGTGCACACAGTTCTGCCTTTTGTGAGGCCTACACGGGGTATTATTGACAGCTCCAGATTGTACAGACCAGGTTGTACAGCTCACTGTGTCCAGCCACGGCCACGTGACCTGTGCCTGCCAGGGGTTGCACGGGCACTACCAGGTGGAGGTACAGCTTGGCTACTGTCCGATGACACATGTCCACTGGAACCGTGTCCCCACTGGGAACGTCCAGGGCCATGTCCACGTGGCCTGCTGTGTCCTGGTGTGGACAGCGCAGCACCAGCTGCACTGCTACTGCTACCAGCACTATGGGAGCGGGCATGTGAGGTGGCACGCTCACGTTGACCTGCACTAGGTGGTGTAGCTGGCCTATGTCCATGTGGCCTACACCTCACTACTACCACATGTTCCAGCACAGACAGCTCACGTTCATGGATTGCCATGCCACGGTCAAGGATTCCGACCATGTCACCCAATCGCCTGTCCAGAACATCAGCAATCTGCTGTTGAGCATTTGCCAATGCCTGGATGTTGTCATTTAGGGTATGGATAGCAGCCCTCTGCAGCCTCTGCCCTTCTCTGTTCTGCCATTCAGCACGTGCCTGTGCCGCCATTACAGTCTGGAACATGCGCCTGGTGATACCAGCTGCTGCGCTCTGTCCTGCAGGTGCATGTCTGCCAGAGGTCCTCCTACGAGCAGCACCGGCCACATGCCTGTGTGGCACATCTGCAGTCATTACACTGACACCATGGTGTGTAGACACACCTTCTGTAGCCACCACACATTCCTGTTCCACGCTAACAGATGCTGACTGTCCTTCCTCTATGGCCACTGGTGATGCGGTATGTGTTGGCAGCAGAACTGTGTGCGGGGAAGAGGGGACATAGCTGGGATGGCAACCATTGGCACAGATTCAGCCCCTGACAACCCTGCCTGTACCTCATGCATATGTTCATCACTGCTAGTATCTGTGGGGACACTAACATCAGATGGACCGCAGGAGGGTAACGCACCTACATCACCTGTGAATGCAAAGAAAGACTCTAAATTACAATAGACACACAGACACACACACACACAGACACACACACACACACACACACACACACACACACACACACACACACACACACACACACACAGACACACCATGCATGTGATTTGACAGATGGCATGCAGCATGCCTGTGATACGGCAGAGGGCATGCAGCTCAGACATTAATAGTGTTAGTAAGCATACCTCCCTGGGGTGCACACTACAGCAAGCAGGTGTCATATCAGTAGCCATGCAGTTCACACAATCATGGTAGTATGCATGCATCCCCATGATACACCATGTGGACCAGAACAGGATAACAGTACACATGGCTGACGTGACCTTGACATGTAATCTGCTGGCGTGTGCATTAACATGCATACATGTCTGACACAATGGTGTCCTGACACATGTACAGCATCGTAATGGGCATCACATTGCGGTGTTGTCTGTATGCCCTACAGATAGAATCATGTTTAGCAAATGTGCATGAGCATGGAAGGGTAGTGTGAGCCATCTACATTGCTATACAGTGTGAAGTACAGACACTGTGCCATTGCATGGCATCATGAGGCATCTATATTGCTGTACAATGCATAATATGTACACATTGCATAGCCATAACTGCATGCATACCCATGACATAACTGTGGATTGTGACCCACGATGCTGAGGTGTATACACACCAAACCATGCTGTGTCAAGTGACAGGTCAGTGGAGGACCTACAGATGACACCCCTGCACAACAACTACAGGGTCTTAGCTGCCTGGCAACCATGTCCACACATAGTGGACATGTCAATTCACCATTTCCCACATGACATTGATGTACCACACACACGAGGTGCACAGCTAACGGTGATGTCCTACAGCAGCAAGGGAAATGTACAGTATCTGTGGCCTGATGTGGTGTCAATGTCTGTGGAAGCTGTACAGGTGACTACTGTCATGCTATGACACAGTCGTGATGTTCAACAGATCTTATATGGTAGACATCAGTGACACCTCCACTAGCTGTACACAGGCTTTTAGGATGTCCAGTGTACCACATCAACTGTATAATCAGTCAACTAAGGCTATAATTGGACCATGTGTGGACAATGTGCAACAGGGTGTGTACACATCACATCTACTGTGTGGCTACGTGTCTCTGGCCATCCCCATGGCCATGTGTGCACATGTGTTGACCAAATGTGTGTGATGGCCATCTCACATGTCTGTGTTGTCCCATATGACATACACCCATAGATGTCAGATATGTCACCATCCACAGGGCTATGCAGACAATGGGTTGTATGTTTGGTATGTGGGGTATGGGTCATGGGATAGTGTGACAATATTGCAGCCAGAACACTACGTGTCTGGGACATGTCAGATGGCACATCACAATGTGTGCACCCAATGCAGGGGCATATAACACAATGGTGACACCTGTGGGCTGCCCATATCACAGCTCACTGTGTGGTACTGTTTGCATACCACACATGTTGTTCCACTGCATACTACATATGCCTCCATTGTAGAACACCTCCACTGTTGTATGCACAGCTGACCACACATGTAGCAATGACAACTACTGTGGTTTCAAGTCGGTGTATCATTTCATTTGTATATATTGCACATGGGTGGCCTGTGTGAATGATGGGTGATGCAACCTGTATATCATGACTGGAACAAACATCAAGTGTGCAACTGTTAACTGGCCACATGGCAAATAGATCTATGCTTTAACATGCCTGATACTGATGACAGTCTCACCTGCAATGGACTCATGTCTGTGCGGCATGCCAGAGGTACCTGTATAGGGGTGACACAGCAGTATGAACATTATCCCTGACTGTCTGACAGCCACAGGGTGCACTGTGCATGTTAACACATTCACCTGTATAATAGCATATAGTATGCACATGTGTGCATACACAGGGTAGCATACTGTAGTATGCAGCATGTGTGTCCACATACCTTGCATATGTTGTTACTTTACATAATGTACAGTGACACATGCAACTAAATGGGATATAATAGCCATATGTGCAGTACTGACTTACCAGGCAACTCCAGGCTCATTGGTTGGGAGACACCCACCTCCACGATGGCAGCTAGTGTGTGTGGATGCTGTTCTGAGGGTGTCCCCAGACTGGCCAGTAGCTCCTCGGTGTGTGTGAGTGGGGGCTGGGTTGGTGGCCCACCACCTGTTCCACCTTGTTCCCTGGCGATTGCAGTGGCACGCTGTTTTGCATGTCGTATCAAGTCCATGCAGTGTCTGCGCACCTGCTGGTAGGTGCGGTTATGGCCACCCACATCGTTCACCCTCCTGCGTAGATCCTGCCACAGGTCATCCTGCTGCTGGGCATGCTGTGGCACATGGCTGAACAACACCTCATAGTTCTCATGGAGGTATGGGATGAGGACATCATCCTCCTGGTGGCTGTATGCTGGAAGGCATGTACGAGGCATTATCTGTAAGACATAATGATGGTGACAGGTCACAGTTTCAGAGATGTACAGAGATACTGCTGCACATACATTTCTATGACATCTAGTACATCTGCACAGTAATCTTTGCAAATCATCATGACACTGACATGACTGACGTGTTTGTGTCACACACATGTAACACCCGTTATGCATTGGATATCATCACCATATATGTGTGTCACCTCATTACAGTGTTCATACTCCATGTGAATGCTGTCTTGATGTGGGCATGTCTATTTGCCTGCACTGGTGTTCTTACCTATCTGCACATGCCTGGATGTGTCCACGGTACTGCTGTTGACCTTGATGCTGTGTATATGTCACATATCAACACAGACACAGCCTTAATGGACTTGAGCAGTGACAATGCACACATACGCATGGACACCTGTACATGTATGTGTTTTGCCATATACATCTACACAGCACTGTACAGCTGTTCAACATCCTGCCACGGATCACCTGTGTTGCACATGTGATAGACATGGGACAATGGCTAGTCGGACGTCATTCGCAGGGATGGTTATCAACCATAGCATGTACAGGCAAGGTTTCCCAGCTGTAACAGACAGCCAGTATGCCACCGCGAGGTGCATCAGTGCCGCATTACTGATCCGGACAGTTGATACTACATCTACCATGCGGCCATCACACCATGTATGACTGGGATGACATGTGCAGCTTTGATGGACAGGGTTGCATGGTTTGGCGGGAGTATGTCACATGTATGGCACAGGGATCTGTCCAGCATGTGGCGATCCTAGTATTAGGATGGTGGCTGTCCATGACGTATGTCTTACAGATCAGGATATGGACATGTAGCATGTCCATCATCATGGTGTAGCAAATGTCTTTATGCAAGGTAGACAGCATGCTGCGTAGTGGAGGTGAGGATTGTGAAGGCTGGTATCGCCCATCCACGCATGGCCATTACCCCTTAAAGGTGATATGTGATCCAATATTGGTCACCCCAGTGCTGTATATGCCTGTCCAATGATCTCCATGCTCATGGATGGCACCCTGTCATGACATGGGTACCTCGTATGACTACCCAAGGGGCCTGGAGACATCACCAAGGCAGGGAGGTGTACTGCACAGCACCATCCCTTACACAGTGTCCATAATGTTGACCACAGCCTAGGTGGTAGTTAATGGGTACAGGGATGTTCACCTAGCGGTGACAATGCTGATATCATCCATCAGAATGTGCACATATGTCACACACCTCACCCACACAGCCCATTCTGTATGTTGTTCACAACACTGACACAGCTATTCCTCATAGGTCATGGCCATTCACATCCTTACATACACAGATGCCTAACATTTGTCTGTGTGGTATGGGCTACAATGAGGGTGGAGTACAACACATTAACCCTGTTCTACTGTAGCTGGCACTGGTGTGATATGCACATGTCACTCTGGCACCTTTTGTAGTTGTGAGTCTGTCAACAGGCACTGGTAGAACACTCCTGTGACATACAAAGGTATTTGTAATCAAACATCCGTACTGTCTTGTACATCTGTACTGCTAACATCTACAGTGATAATGGTTCATGGACATGCACACCATACTCAGCAGGTGCCACCCATTATGACTGTCGTCACCACTTGTGGGTTGATATTATCCAACACCCTATCTGTATTGTATGGTCATGCTAGGCACTTGTTCAGAACTTGAGCATGTCATGAGCTACTGATTAATATAGCACCCATTCCACACCATTTCCCACAGGTACACTGGCTGTCCTAAAATTTCCAGCTTGCTTATGGTACAACAGCTGTTGTACACGTAACGCACATATCCTGTGAGACATGGTTGTATATACAGGCATGTCCAACTGTCACGTACCAGTGCTATTGCCTGTCTATATGATGGATATGTCATACATGTGGCAATAGAGCAATTGTCTCATGTACACATTCAATGCTCACCTCCCAACATATGACACTACAGCCTGTGGGGGATGCACTTATGCAGCCCTGCTGGGGTAATGCTGTCACCAACCCTGGCTGCACCTGACAGTCATGTGGGGATGTGTAACATTCGCAACACACCCCACTCATCACATAGTCTCACATGATCTCCACCACAGGCCACACATACGAGGACAACTTGTGCAGTACCTCTCCATACTCTGTGTAGGCACCAGAGGCAGACCCCATCATGGAACACAACATCACCAACTTATAGCCCACAGACTCATGTGTGCCCATCACATACAGCCAATAGGGTGTTATAACATACACAACACACCAGTCATAGGTGAGTCTGTAGGCGGTCACACTGCAGCTCCACACAGCAGGCTACACAAGGCGATAGTCGCTTACATCTTGCTGTCGGGTAACTGGTTCTGCAACATAACCTATGCACCCATGCCACACCTCACCAGGTATGATGTGACTGTCATTCTCCATGTTAGTGTGACTGCCCTGAGATGCCACTTCACAGACTATGTGTGCAGGGACATGCAATAGCTCACCAGTGTTGTAGCCCTGAAGGTGTGGGCCTAGCCCTGGGGAGCATTATGCATTCATCTGGACCCGATACCACTGTACAATGACTGACTGTGTCACTTCAACAGTTGCCTATGCTTCTGCTGTCATTCCACAGGCATCTGGTATCTGTCCGCTTTGACTGACCTGGTCAAACACAATGCTTTGGCACAGATGACCTGCACCTGTCAGCCCTGGGAGTACAGATCACATGTAAGGCTCTTGCTGCTTCTATACTGCCTGTCTTGCACAGTTTCCAATAACAGTCACTGGCAGAATGGGAACTGGCAAGCAGGACATGGGGTCATGTGACACATTGCTTGCATCTTCCTCTGTGACGCACGCAGGCAAGGCACACCTTATAATGCACCACTCCAATATCTCTGCAGTGACTGGGACCTGCCTCTAGGCTCTGCAGAGCACACCTGCAATGACAGGTTATAGACAGACCATACCTTTCAGGCACATACCTGGACCGGCACACCCACAGCTGGGTGTTCCCATATCCCACTATGTTGTACACACATCCTGGCTAGTTACTTAGCACAATGCATCAGAGGTGCTCCACGTGCAACTAACTGTGTCTGGAACTGCTATACACATTGTAACAAGCTACAGATTCAACAACATACCCCACGGTTACCAGACCTCATTTGTTGGTGTACTGGACAGTAGGGCTCAGACAGCTACTACTGATGTGTGACTGACACTACCACACACTTAACTGGGATAGCCACTCATGTACCGACACATCCATGAGTCATAACCTCCACTCGGCTGGATCAACCCATACACACCACCTCCAAGACCAACATTAACCTTGACATGAACACTACCAACATGTGACTGGTGTTCCACACCTGGGGTTATTCCCTCATTGGTGGATTCCAAACATATGCTAATCAACCTTGTTAGCCACATCCCGGCACCACACCCTTCATGGCATACACAGTACATGAGTACTACAACACCTACTACAGACGTCTTATGACAGCGGTTGTTAACGTCATGACACCCGTGCAGATGGACAATGCACTTACAAATGCTGAAACATACCCCAGTGCACTTCATTAGCATGTACACGACTGCATGGATCATGCTATTCCACACAGAGCCATGATGGTACACACCAGATAACAGACGCCACTCTGGTGGTCAAGTTCCATGGACATAATGTACAACAACAGGTGGAGGCTGTTGCACAGTGGTGTACAATCCCATGGGTGGGGTAGCTCACTGGTCAGCCTCGGTAGGGCCACGGGATCCCTCATCACATACTCCAAGACTAGCTACGTAAACATTACTGCAACACTTTCTGGGGTGTACCACAAGGCATTATGGTGGTATGTCAGTAGTCGTTGGCAACACCCACATCTGCTCTCACATACAACAGTCACTCAGGAACATTACAGACCCAGGTGATGTTGGCAACATGCTGGTGGATGGATTCAATGCTAACATTACACCCTCTCACTCACTACAGGGCCACAATCCATGCAGGAACATTGCGGTGTCCCTGCGGTCACACCTACACAGTACTAACCTGCACTCTATATGTCCTGGGACACTGGCCCCATGTCACCTTCCAAAGTCCCAGGCTGTGATGTCCACAAACCTCTGAACGACATGTCTCCCCACTAGGCCACCATATTCAGTAATAGCCTTGTATCAGACATTGTGGCCCCTGAATGGCACACAGCAACATTTATCACACTCCACACAGGTGGCACCACAATGCACGAGTGGGACTATAGTCCTACACACCTGACTGGACTGTTCTGCATGGCTATGGGGCACATCATCAAGGACGTCATTCACAGAGACATTGTTGGGCTCCGGTCCTTTGATGCCACCGGGTTGGACTTGTTAGGGCCAGAGCATGGCCCCTACACCTGGTGGACTCCTTTCATACAGTTACCAGGGTAGTTGATGATGGTACGGGAGTCCACACATCCTACATTGTCCTCTCATTGCCTTTCAGCACCGTTCTCCATTCTGGTATTGACAACATACACATCCACCTGCACATCGTACCCTATGTCTCAGGATATTATGCAACGTGGCTCATGGACAGGACACACACAATGAGGGTAGCATACCATAGTACCTACTGCATTTCAGTTACATTTGCCATACCACAGTCCTCAGTCATTGGGCCCCTCATGTTCAGTATATGCTTCCCTGAGGTACAGGCTAGCACAGAGGGACTTTCCCTGCCTAGCTTTACAAACCCTGCATACAAAGCACCATGATTGATCCACCAGCTGATACTGACTCCATCCATATGGGTGTCACTGTGACAGATACCTGATATGAATATCATGGCCTCAAGCTGCATGACACAAGGTGCATGAACATCACCTTTGCATTACACCATTCACCCACTGACTATCACATAGGTGGTAGTCCCCTACATACATGTCACATTGTACATGTTTGTAGTACACACGTATGTCGCACCCACTCCTGTGGTTACCGTATTGCCACTGTGGTGTGGATATCCTTCTACGTGGCCACACTTATCTGTACTGGGTGTGTAGCTGGTACATAGGCACCCATTGTACCTCTGAACTCAAGACGTCTACACACATTCAAGGGTACACCACCCCATTTAGGGTGTACCTTACACAACAACTACAGCTTTACATACCACACCATTAACACGCCATGACGTTTATTGAGCTCCGACAGTTAAAGTATGCGGCTGAACTACAGACACCACATCTGTACACATTTGCATACTACATACTCAGGGGTGACCTCTGCTGAACAGACAGGGCCCATGTCCACAACAATATTAATGGATATACTCCACATACACGACATAAGCAAAAGCCACTGTGAGCAACATGCTCATGGATATGTGCACACACGCAACAATGAGTGGGATGTGCTTGAGGGTTACATTCCCAAACCGGTCACTCACCTTGCTTTGGAACATGAGTCCTATGTACATCACGCAGGGACACTCAGTAGCACTGTTCATGTGATACCTCCCTTGGTGGTTGGGAGACACATGTACACCAGGGATCACTGCAGTGGCTGTACTGTGCAGAGGTGCAGGTAACACATGGCTCTGCTGTTCACAGGACACTACCCTAGAGAGGTGCCACTGGTGTGAACACTGTAGTTGTGCTTACACATAGACTTGCCAGACTGCATAGTACCCCACTATGAACCTGTGAAGCTATTACATGTCCTGTGTGCATGGTTACTTGGTAGCCCTTCCATTTAGATTAGCTATCATGCTATTGCAATGTCCCGTGCCTACAAGCCATATGTATCCTGTTATTGTACATGCCAATAGACGTTACTTTTGGTATGCATGATATGCCTGTTATGCTGTGTAGAATATCTGACATATCTACCTACAATACTATACATTACACATATTTCACATAGTATCCCATAATGCAAAGCATACTTGCACAGTGGGACCACCTTAGACATGTCATTGTCGTTATATGCCCATACACATGCCTACTGTGACAGTATATCAACATATACTATCCCCTGCTATGGCACGTACTTGTTGGACATACCCTACCACTGACGGCGGGTTGTATGGAAATGTTCTGTTTAAAGCCCTCATGTAGCATCCCTTGTGGTGTCTGTGATGTGTACCTTGTGGCCCACTGCTGGACACACAGTTTCTACATGCGTTAGTATGCTCAGCAAGACATCACTACATAAATACCTTTTCCCACTTTATGCATTGCAGACACTTTTAATTAATGCAAACCAGGCTATACATACAGTAAATAATTAATAAAAAACATGCTATACATAAACTTACATACCGAGTGTTCTACATACCTTGTTATCGTTATTGACTTTCATCTCTATCTCTCTCACACTGCTTAAACAGGTAGTTTGTATGAGCATACGGTTTGAATGTCTAGCAAGTCATCCTTATATATGTCGATACCTGTAACATGTGGTTTCCTCCCACCAATTGGTGTTCCTGAGTGACTAATTACTTGCATATCAGCTGTGCAGCTACTCCATTCGCCAATTATGCGCCAACAGTGGGGTATAATTTAATTCTCCACTTGGGCATTGCCCATTTGCCCTACCTTCAGGGAGACGGCCTGTATTGTGTTTTGTTATGTGTAATTGCAACTGCTATGCATAGAGACAATTATACTTTGGATTCATGTCCCCTGTGGATTGTGTGTGACAGCTAGAGTATGTGGTTCAACATGTGGGTGTTCCTGTCATCCCAACGTCTGATAACGGACTATTGCAAACAAAACCTGTAACATCGCCGTTCGTTCCATTATATAACGGCTGCAATTTTGCATGGCGCCTTTAATTGTATCTCTCACAAGGTATGTTGACGGTCCTGCAGATGTAATTGACTAACTAGATGTTTGTGCTGTTATTGCAGTCTGTATTGCTATAGTTTCTAGTGTGGGGGATGTTGGTGGGTGTATGTAGCATATACAGGTTTGTGGGGCTTGCATTTTTCATATTCCATATATATGTGTGTGGGCTCCGTCCCTAATTAAAGAGCTATCAGTTAGTAGACTTATGTTACGGGCTTGTACATTGGGCCGTTGTTAATTGGTTTCTATATAGTATGCAGGTGAGGTTGATAATTCCATACCTCCGGAATTGCAGTGATATGTAAAGGGATATGTCTAACTGCCAGCTATCCCGTGTATTTCTGTCCCAGATATTTGCAGTCATTGCGGTTGTGTTGGTAACAGAACCTCTTTGCCATGGGTTGCCACCTTTTCATATGGCCATTGTCGGACACTTTGCGGGACGCACAGCGGTGCTTACAGGCCAACACATAGCCACGGTCAGTACACAGGTTAGCACATACTTTTATCCTCAATACATACCTATTGTGGGACTTTGGCTACTTATCATATTGCATGTAACATTTACGTTTCTTACATACAGGCATAACTATTTAATGCAACTATTACATTATATATGGGACATATTAATGTCCTACAATCCCGGACATTTGCCCTTTGTAATGTTTTATGTCAGGACACACCTGCCCAGGGAGGCATTTAACATATGGCCATCTGGGATTTGTACACGTGTTATGTCGTTTTGTAAGTGGAGTATACTACGGCTGTTACTCCATTCTGCACTCACATGGGTAACTCAGTTAGTTTACATATTGATGAGTCCAGTTAATGGTATGTCCATGTGATGTTTACTGGATGTGCTCCGGCATTGGGTATGTATATCTCAGTGAGCCACACACAATACTGTGCTACACCTTCAAATGACCGTGGGTGGAGCATGCTGGGGTGATGAATACCTGCCATGGGTACACCCCATGCCTTGACACAGCATCCATGATTATATTATGTGCAGCCCCTCATTAACGCAGCAGGGACTCTGTGCTGAGTGTGTGCAGAACAGTACTTACACACATGTGCTCCCACGATTGCCTCTGCTCCTCTACGTGACAGTTGGTTACTCGATGTTGTGGTGACAGCGGACACTGTTTGCCCCATTTGGTGTATGGCCTCTGACAGTCGGCCGTGAACCTACCATTGTACCTGGGAACCTATACACACAGCACCACCATATGGTGATAGGCACATGCACTGTTCAGGTGTTGACAGTCCTTGTTCCTATAGCTGTTGTGTGTACAATGTTTGAGGGCTGCCTATGTGGGATTCACACAGTGGGCCACCTATACATTACAATTTACAGGTGGTCGTGCTTGTGTGCCATCCATTTTACTGTGTGTGCAGGTGTAGAGGTGTGTCAGTCCGTAGGGGCCTACACTGTCAGAGTATGTGCTATACGTTCCCTCTTTGCCAAGGCATAGGCATATTAGGCATGCCTCCGTCTGCCTACTGAGGCTGGCACAGTGTGTTCATGGTCTGAATCCCTCTGTGCCTGTGATGGCCTTGGCAATTGCGGTGGGCTATGAGGGCCTTCACCATTTTGTCCCTGCTGCAGCTGTTTCCACAGGATCATATTATGTAGCATGGCACATACTATGACAATGTGGGCACATGTGCCTGGAGAGTACTGCAAGGCTCCACCAGATTCAGTATCCCGAACACATGCTCTATGATGATTCTGGTTTGTGTGTGTGCCTCATTATGGCGTTCTTGCATGGGTGTGTGTGCATTTCTGATGGGAGTCATCATCCACGGCTCCAGTGCATAGCCAGCATCCCCCACAAGTTGGCCATGTGGGATGTCCCCTCTGACAAATACCTGATACAGCTGTGAGGCATGCCAGATATGGGAGTCATGGTAACTTCCAGGGCTGCCAGCACACACATCCATGATAATGCCCTGGGCATTGCACATGACCTGGCAGTTGATGGAGTGGAATCCCTTGCGGTTTATGTAGCGCCTACCATGCTCACCGGGTGGTGACTTGATTTGTATGTGCATGCAGTCTATCGCACCCAGTACCTCCGGGTAGTGTGCCACATGGTGGAAGTGACGCATATTGCTGGCCAACTCCTCCTGAGTTTGGGGGAAGTATATATGCTCATTGGCATGTGGTAACATGGCATCCAGGAACTGGTGTAGTACCCTGGATGCTGATGCCTGTGAGATCCCCATTATATCTCCAGTTGGCCTTTGAAAGGTACCTGTGGCTAGTATTCGCATGCTTACACATACCTTCGTGTCCACTGGGATGGGTTCCCCTCTGTTATTTCTGGTTCTCAGGCGTGGCGGCACAGCTCCACTATTTGCTGTAAGATGTCCCTGTCCACCCTGTAACGCTCTACTATCTCCAGATCATGTAGCCCCTGGTAGGTTACCCTTGGTCTGAACACTCTTCTCCTCCTCCAGGGCCTGCGGTGGTTGTCGGCATCATCCTCCACAACACCGTCAGTCTCTAACACATGCTGATGAATCACAGCTATGGCAGCTCCCAACATGTATATTTTAAAAGTTCCCCGTGTGTTTACACCTATGGTGCAGTGTTTGGGAATTCACAGGTGTGTGTAGGGTGGTTTCACACTTTAAACTATTGTGCTGTGAACACTGGTGATGTCATAGGGTGTGTATGTATGATCGTAGCTACAGGGTATCTTATGTGTTTTACTACCGGAACTACTATTGTGGTGCATTTGGTGTTGAATTACATTTGGCTGCCGTGGATTACCTCTTGACCTTCCCTTTACATTTCTGCACGTTCCACCTACCATTTTCTGGCATGCATCCAGCAGCCTGCTTTCATTTGTACTTTCCTAGACCTGATGTATCTTGCGTAATGTGTGCTATTGCCGGTCTACTGTCGGTTTGCTTTGCTCTGCTATGACAGATCTCCTATCTTTGCAATCCAATGATTCCCATCCTTTCTTTGCATTCTGATGCCTCCCCTATCCTGTTTTGCAGGTTTCTGCGAGCAGACTTGACAGCTGCCATCGATTGGCCGCTGTGAGTTGATTGGTGTTGATTGCTCATTAGTACGCCAATTACCCTACTTCGGCATTTCCTTCTTTTCTTCCCCTGACCTTCCTGTTTGTGCTATTGTTCGCGCTGCGTGTATCCACTTACTGGGTTTCGGGCACGTTTTCATCCCTGTACACATGCGCTTTTGGGCACCATGTGTGCTCTCAACTAAACAATTCTATAACTTTCTCCCCACCCCTGTCCTGCAGATTTGCTTAGCAACGGCCAGGCCAGTTTGCATTGCTCCAATGTGCTTGCTGCTACGGTGGCACAACCCTCAGCTGATGTCATGTATCTCCTCTGAGCCACTCCTCAGTATTATAGCGCTGCGCCGTATGGTTCAACCTTCATCCGGCGGGACATTTGCGATTTAGTATTATCTGCCGCATTTGCATGGCATTGACTACTAATTCATAGTTACCGCGCCGAACACTGTCGCAGGCCCTTAGCAACCCTTGCACCTTGGTTGTGGTGTTCCATGCCTACCATTGTGTATTATGGTGTAAACCTGATTTGTATTACATTGCGATTTTATGACATTTTTATATATTTTCTTTATGTTCCAGTTTGCGCACACATGCCCTGCGGTTGTACTGTGCGTTACTGTGGACATGACATTAAATGTTGTTTTTTAGGTGTTGTGCATCTTTTCTTATGCCATTGGCTGTGTATTTAGCCATTGGCATATGTTAACTTTGTAATACATGAGTCTGGTCCGCTTCCAAAGCTCCGATGTTCTGTTTGGGAAAATGTAAACCGTGTTTTTTGGTTTACATTTCCGTGGGCTTACGCTAGACCTGCACCACTTCATGAATCACTATCTGCCTTCATTTGCATGGTGCGACACTGCGCATGGGGTGATTTGCATACCTATGCCGAGGGCTGCGCATTTCTGGCGTACACCGGTAGTGCACGTGGTATTGGATCGTACCTGAATCGCTCGACGGCCATATTTGGCATTATTCCACCTACGCTATGCCTGCGCCTGGTGCAAGCTTCATGAATCCCGGGGAGTGACTTTACTTTAATGTTGCAAACAATGGTTTGATAGTCCACCTTGACAACTTTAATATATGGGGAGACTGCTTAAACTATTCCACAAAAAGGGTGGTAAATATCACTTGATGTACATTATGTGGGTCATTCTATGTTGGTAAAACTGAGAAACATTAAGAACCAGAGTATACCAACACTTTTACAACACACAAACAAGCATATTTATTAAACACACAAGGGAATGTATTGACTTTAATAAATTTACAGTTTTTTTTATATCGGAGAAGGTGGAACCACAAATAAGTGGTGGTGATTAGGAAGTGAAACTAGAATATTATCTAGTCTGGCAAGTAAAAGTAAATGCAGCATGTAAACCCAGTTTAAACAAAATAATGAGTATTAATAGTGTGGTGAGACAAAGAGCTGCAAAGTTAAAATGTTTAGATTTTTATTGTGATGATCGTATTACTTGCAATATATATATATTGATTTTGTGGTGTTTGAAATTAATTGTTGCAACATAATTAAGGTCTAAATTATTATGAGACCAGTCAATGAATCTTTAAATAGTTGTATTTATTTGATTTTGAACAGTCATTTGCATTAACAGGATGGGAGAGTTAATTTGTTTTTTTTTTTGTTTTTTTTCTGTAAAGTGTGCTTTATTGTGCATTTTTTGGAAGCACTAATGTGGTCATTAAGTTATTGTTATATTTTAGTCCATGAGCTTGTTGCTGTAATCTTTGTTTATGAACTCGTGTTGTGCAATTTTCAAGCCTGCATATATTTGAGCTTTCTATCTCTGACCATATGAAGTAAGTTGTTTGAAATGTAATTTTTATTTCACATAACTTCCCAAATGGAACTTATCACAGGAGGGGAGTGTTTTATTCTGAAAGGTTTTAGATGAGCTATTTCAATTAATATGACAGTGTTGGTGGCACTGACATAATTAGTTGTGAGGTCTAAAGAAGGGAGGCAGTCAAGTTGGTGTAGTCTGTTTTTTAGATGATTTTATGGTAAATGTAATGAAGGAGGGGGAATCCATTAAAGCCTACATGGGTTAATTTTCCATGTAGGCATAGTGGCATGGAGCTTACATAGAAGTAAGCATCTATGTGATCCAGTTAACAGATCTGAGGGGTGTGCATGAGCATGTCAACATGGAAGTGTTTCTGGCATGCAAATCACATCATAAACAGTTGTGCAGATCCCGTGCTGGCGTCCAAAGGGTACACGGAAAAATTCTGTGTACATGAAATTAAAAAGTGAACAGGGACTGTAAAAACCCAGTTAGAAGGTCAGAAATAGCAAAGCAGATAAATATATATGCAAAACTATGCCCTGTGTGAACAAAAAGTAATGGAAAACAATTTAAAATAGTTATTTTCTTTAATACCCATATTATGTTTGTGCATTGTGCAGCAGTGCAAAAACATGCCATTATGCAAAACAAAATATTTAAAAATGTAAAAATGAAAAAAATAAAATATGTGACAATAATGCATTATAGGCCCTTGCACAGAGTATGTACGATGGTAGATGTCTGTGGTTGCTAAGGAGGCAGGTCCTGGAATAGTGTAGTTTCCAGGTTGTGTGCACAGATCTGTATGCAAATGAACTGGGGTTACTGAATAGCAAAAATGGGTATCCGTGCCCGCAGATCAAACCTGTGTAGCCCCAGAACCTTGCTGTTGTCCACAGAAGAGGTAGATGACATCAAAAAGAGGTGTGTCTCTATTTCTTTAAGCACATTGGAGCTCAGCAGCACCTGTTTGTGTGCCGCGCTGCTGAGCTGAGCAGGGGAGGGGTGTCCAGTGCTGCTAAGCTTTGTTTAGCTTCGGGGCATGTGTTTAAGCTGTTTTGTGCATGTTTACATGGTGTGCCAGTGTGCTGAACATGCCCATTCAAGGGGTGTGTCTATTGACTGCTGAGCATTGTTTATACCTGCAGCACAGGTCTGCCACTGTGCTTAGCAAGGAAGGCTGTCAAAAAAAAGAAAAAAAAAAAGAAATTGGCTGAGAAAGCCAATCATATATAAATTACTGATGATCTGTGTTCCACCTAAGCTGGGCCATTTCAACCCCTCAATGATGTACTTGGCAGGTGGAATGCAACATAGTTAGCCAATCACACAGGTTGTATCTGCAGCAGAGTGCTTTAAAGAATGCATACACCATACAATCTGATGTTCCCCCCAAACTCTGCACCAATCGCGTACAGACTTGGGAATTTTAACTGACACAATGCTAGGGGCTGCTGCAGCTCTGCTACATCTGTATGTGCTAGACACTGAGGTCAGTGCTGGTGCTGCTGCTGACAATAGGCCTAGACTGACAGGGAGAAGAGTGTTCAGGCCCAGGGTAACCTTCCACGAGCTACATGAGCTGGAGATTGGAGAGCACTACAGGGTGGACAGGGACATACTACAAGAACTCACTGAGCACTGCCGCCTGCAACTCAGATCAGAGCCAACAGAGGGGAACCCATTCCAGTGGAAATAAAGGTACATGTAGCCCTTAGGATACTAACTATGGGTACTTTTCAAAGACCAACTGGGGACATGATGGGGATCTCACAGGCATCAGCATCCAGGGTACTCTACTAGTTCCTGGATGCCATGCAAACATATGTCAGTGAAAACATTTATTTACCCCGCACCAATGAGGAGAGGGCCAGCAGTATGCATCTCTTCTACCATGTAGCACACTACCCTGAGGTACTGGGTGCCATAGACTGCACTAATGTCCGGCCTCTCCATTGTTCTGCTTTACAAGGTCTACTGATGTTATCCACCTTAACAGCACTGACTGATAATATAATAACAGATAAGCTCTGTGGCACATGCAATAAGTACTTTGTGCTGTAGTGTATATTACTAGATAGGTAGGGGTTCTAATCTCATAGCAGGTAACTATCTCTGCTTGGGTGTATGTGTAAATATATCCCCTTGTAGCAGTGAAGACATACCTGTATATTCTATCTCTGTGCAGTGGTTATTAATTTTAAGGCCCTGTGACTACTTGCCAGCCTCTCTATTGTCCTCCTTTACAAGGCCTGCTAATGTCATCCACCATACCAGCACTGGCTAGCAAACTAATAATAGGTAAGTTCCATGCCACTTGCAATAAGTACATTATGCTATAGGGTATACTACTAGAAAGGTAGGGGTTCTAATCTCACATAAGCCAAGATTGAGTGTGAGTGTGTGTGTGTGTGCGTGTGTGTGTGTGTGTGTGTGTGTGTGTGTGTGTGTGTGTGTGTGTGTGTGTGTGTGTGTGTGTGTGTGCATGTGTGCATGTGTGTGTGTGTGTGTGTGTGTGTGTGTGTGTGTGTGTGTGTGTGTGTGTGTGTGTGTGTGTGTGTGTGTGTGTGTGTGTGTGTGTGTGTGTGTGTGTGTGTGTGTGTGTGTGTGTGTGTACAAATATATTCCCCTGTAGCAGTACACATATGGCCATATGGGCTATTTATGTGCAATGGTCATGCATTTTACTGGCCCATGACTAGCTGCTGGGCCAAAATAGCCCACATCTACCTAGGCAAAACTGCTATCTGACAACACCAACATTTGTATGTATGGAACACCAAGGTGACACATATCAAGGGTAGCAGACCTTATCACAGAGTATGCATGCATGATTACGCTGACTACCTCAATTTTTCCTGACACACTCTTTGACATATATGGACCTAGGTAACCATGCACCTATATAGCCGTACTTGCAGATATCATATTTCTGCTGTGCTGCCATGCCATCCCATGCTGCTGTATTGCAGGCAAGTCTCCATAGCTTAGCCACTCAGACCCCTGGAACAGAAACATACAAAGGTCTGTCAGACACTTGTCATTCTGTAACACTACCACCAATCTAACATCATGCAACAAAAATACACAAAGTTTGATGTGTAGTAATGACACATGCTAGCATACAGCACCTGCCATGGTATAACAATACCGCACTACACAACTACATGTAAAGTAATATAGTCATCCTGTGCATCAGACACATATTTGCATGTTCATGCATCGATGGCATGGATGGCAGGGATATGGCACATGTATCATCACATGCACAGGGTATGGTGCGAGGGTGCCAGAGGCCTAGACTGTGCCAAACAATTGACACCATGTATGTGAGTCAGAAAGAGTTGCTGGTTAAATGGGCCATGGAGATGTGCAGTGTGTGTCTGTTGGTGACCTGCATGTGACAGTGATGTTTGAGGGTGTGCATGTACATAGTCAAACCCAGTGCTAGCCCTACACATGGACAGCTGTGGACCATACATGACAGAGTGGACAGTTCACCATCTCTGGCCATGAACAGGAGAACTGGCTCTGCCGGGAGTGGCACTGGCACCACCAAGCCCAGGGTCAGATGTAGTGCTAGTAGCTGATGGTGACTGCTGTCTCCTAGGCCAGTGTCGCCCACAGGACCACCCAGGACCACATGCCCATGGCCTGGCATATGGTGTGGACAGCATACTTCCTTCTGTAGTGCTGGAGGTACTGCCACTATGGGAGCTTAAGTGTGCAGAGTCTCAGCAGATGGTGTTGCTGACCTATGTCCATGTGTCTGATGCCCTACTCCAACCAGATGTTCCAGCAGAGACAATGTTCGGTGAAGGACTGACACTGTCTCAGCCCACTGTCTGTCCACTACATCAGTGAAATGATCCATGGAATCACCAATGCAGTGGAGACAGTCATGGATGTCAGAATGTGCTGCATCCATAATCCTGAGCATCTGAGTGGTGTTGCATTCGAAATGTGCCTGTGCCTCAATGATGGACCAAAACATGCAGTGAGTGACCTGTGATGTGACACCTGTGACAGGTGGTGGATGCGTAGCAGTCCTCCTTCGAGCACCCCTGTCAATCTGTGTGGTGTGGGATCTCACAAGATCTCTGGATATGGCCATTGTCTACACTCACTGATGCCATAGTTGCCACACTGTCCTGTTCAATGTCACCACCCTCTTACTGTCCAATATCTGTGGCTTCAGGGGACTGAGTATGTGTGGGAATACTGATTGTGTGCGGGGACAGTGGTAGAGGAAGTGGGATGTCAACCCCTGCGTCAGCTTCAGCCCCCAACAACCCCATCTGTGCCTCACTATGGCCACCATCATCATCAGAGTCTGATGAGACACTGACATCAGCCTGTGAGGCAGACAGATGACAACCCCCATGTTCACCTGTGAGGAGGAAGAGAAAAGCAGTGTATTATTACCTGTACTGTTATGCATGGTAATCCACACAGACACATACAGATAAGGAGCCACAAGTGCATTACACATCCCACATCTTATTTTTGATCCCATGCACAACACACAAACAGACAACAACATACACAGACAAGACAGGCCCTTTATAACATACACTGCAGCTACATCTGGTTAACATTGTCAGTACAATACACCTGTCAGATAAGCGATATGACAGTGTATCTGATACACCTGCACCTAAAATCCAGTGCACCTTTCTTGAGCATAATATTCCAGTTGTAGTATCAGTGCTTCAGGTATGTACCATCTCCCTATTGTTTGTGAACAGGCATCTTGGATTGCCTCCTGTGTAGCAGGCTGCATAGTCCTTCTTAACAATAAGTGCAAATGTGTTAATGTTCCTGCAAATACACAGCTGTGATTACCCATTCTATGCACTTCAGTTAACTGCTCCAAAATGGAACATACAACTATTCTACTCTGGCTAAGCATAACAGTTGTGCCCAGGTGAACATGGCAGCCCTTAACATTCTTAGGGTATATATAATCTGTCAGACAAAAGTAACACATTTAACAGGTACAGGACTTCGGACTCTGGCCACACCTGACGTACCTATGAAAATGTGAGGGAGAGGTATTGTCAGCAATACCACATGTTGCATTGTTACAAAGTAATAGGTTCATAGGTTCATATGTAGGTACTAGGCTATTGGCCTTAGGGCCTATACAAGACTAGCCAAAAAGGTGCCCTGGTTTTCACCACCCCCAAAAAAATTATTTTCATGTGCCCCTGCCGAGCAGAGCCACAGAGGTGATCCCTAGGGTGAATTTCTTATTTCCATCCAATCATCAAAATTTTTCTTGAAGAGTGCTAATGAGGAGCTTTGTTTGATACAGATAGGTAGTTTGTTCCAGAATATGGGAAGTCTCTGGGACAGGAATCTATCCCTCCAGCATGTTCTGTTTGCTGTAGTGACAAGGTTTAGGTCCCTAGAGCATGTAGCTTGGAGGGACTGGGATTTCTTTAAGTGAAGCATGTCCAACAACTCTGGGTTTGACATAGCTTTGTATGTTAGGCAGAGATTGCCTCTGAGAAGGCAATATGCGACGGAGTAAAGCTGGAGTTTTTTGAGACAGTCTGTGTAGGGCATCTGTTTGAGGCCAGTAATTCTCTTTGTGAGGTATTTCTGTGGCCTTTCCAGTTGTTGTAGATGTCTTGTGAGGTACATACCAAAAGGGGCGTTGTACTCTATAATGGATCTAATGAGTGACGAGTAGAGTGGAACAATGACCTCTTTTTTCCTGGATGAGAAACCTTTTGTGATGAGGTGTGCCATGTAGAAGGATTTCCTGACTACTATGGCAATGTGATTATCAAAGGAAAGACTAGTGTCCACCTGTGTCCCAAGGTCTCTTATTACACTTTTGGTGTTAAGTAGACTAACACCTATGTGGTAGCTCTTGGGTACAGAGTTTTTACCAAAGGGGATGACAATGCACTTTTTGGCATTGAGCTTGAGGCCATGGCTTTAACATCAGGCATCTGTATCCATGAGGCCGTTTTGTAGAATATCCACATCATTAGGAGTTTCAATTATGGCTCCTAGTTTGCAGTCATCTGCAAACTTCATTAACCAAAGACCTTCTATGTTAGCCTGTACTTCAGAAAAGTAGATACAAAGCAGGAGAGAACCCAGGACTGAACCCTGTGGTACTCCACTTGTCACTGGTCTGAAGTCGGAATTGGAATCTGCTACTTTCACAGTGTGGGTTCTGTCAGTGAGCCAGTTGGCAACCCATCTTGTGACATAGGGATTTATACCTAGTTTAGTGAGTTTATCTATAATTCCAGAGTGAGGGATGCTGTCAAAAGCCTTGGTGAGATCTAGATAGGCTGTGTGAACCACCTTACCCTCATCTACGGCTTTGGTGACTGCTTCAAAGAAGTCTATAAGGCTTAGGAGACATGATCTGCCTTTTACAAACCTGAACTGGGTGGGGTCCAGTGTTTGGAGATTACCAATGTCTTTGTGTATAAGATCCATGATGATATGTTCCATGGTCTTGCAGACCAGGCTCGTTAGGCTAATGGGTCTGTAGTTCCCAGGGTCCATGGTGGCTCCCCCTTTGTGGAGTGGGATAACCATCGCTGTGTTTCATTCAGTAGGCACAAAGCCTGAGGTGAGGCTATGATTGAACATGGTGCTTAGGTGGGGTGCCAGTTCATTCTGCAGTTCTTGTAGAACACAGCCTGGGATGTTGTCAGGTCCCATGAATGCTGTGTTCTTGGCTTTGGAGAGTGTGGTTTTTACCTGTGCAGCCATGATTACAGGAATTTTGCATTCTTCCAGTATAGAGATGGGCCCTTTAGGGAGTGAGAGGTGGGTAAAGTTAGCACTGAGCCTATCTTCCAGGATGTTGGCAATATCAGTTGGTTCTGCATATTTAGTGCCATTGTGCTGTAACTCAGAGAAATTCTGAGTGTTCCCATTGAGATTCTTGACATAGCTATAGAATGATTTGTGGTTGTCTTTAAAATCAGTGGCAGTTTTGTTTTCATAACTAGGTTTGGAAGATTTTATGAGGGATCTCAGCTTCTTACTGAGGCTGACCAGGGAGTTCCTCCAATCATGGGATTTTACTCTTTTTTTGCAAAAGTTTCTTTCTTCTGTTGTAGAGTTTGTTTATGGCAGGGGACCACCAGATTGGCTTCCTTTTTTTGGAGGATAGCATCTTGGTTCTGTTAGTGATAGCACGATCCATGCACTTGTGTAAGTACTTATAAAGTGCATTTGTGTAGGATTCAACAGTCGTACCTCTATTGTCCATCTGCATGGGTGTCGTGAAGTTTGCCACTTCTGTCTTAAGAAGCATGAAGTTGGCTTTGGAGAAATTTTTACGGTGGTTTCCCTAATGGAGGGTGGGGGCGGGATGTGGATGTCTAGGGTGATTAGCTTGTGGCCGGATCTGACCAACAAGGAATTGACCTCTGGTGTGGAACACCAGTCGCCCATGTTGGTAATGACCAGGTCTAGGCTATTGCTGCCCCTGGTGGGGGTGTAGATAAGTTGATCCAAGGCATTGGAATTTATGAATACCAGAAAAAGTTGAGCAAAAGAGTTGGTACATGAGTAGATTTCCCAGTTAATGGTGTGGTAATATGTGCATATATCCACATGTATATCCACATGTACAGTAGCTAATGTGTTACTGCCATAATTGGTGACATTCTGAGTATGCATGCCCAACTGTGCATTAAAACCAAACCCCCCCATGCAGATAGACCTGACTCCCATGTACTGGCATGCAGAGCCTGCCACAATGACTGACACACTGTTACACTCATGAACACAGTAAGCTTACCTGGATGCTCCACTGATGTGGATGCTGTGACACCCACCTCCAGTATGTATGGGGTGATGGATTGCTAGGAGCTGGTGGTTGATTCCAGGTTTGCCAGGAATTCTTCTGTGGCCAAGAGTGGTTATACTGTTGCAGGCCCTCCATTGGTGGCAGCATGGTCCTTGGCAGCAGCAGCTGCCATTTGTCGTGCAGCATTGACCATATCTGTGGCCCGGTGTCGAACCTGCTCATAGGGCCTGTCCTATTGGCCAATTTGGTTCACTGCTGTGATGAGGTCAACTCACAGTGTTGCATGTTGGTCATGATTTCCGTGACTCCTGGACAGCAGAATGTAGTGATGCAGTCTGAGGCCATCCAGGATAACATTATTTTCTGCTGCTGTAAATGCTGGGTGCCTCCTGCAACACATTGATCCTGAAGGGCAAGGAGAGGGGAACACATCACAGGACCAGATACACTGACATCCATTCTAGATCCTGCACAACCAAAATGGGCTGTACTATCCATCGCTCCCTCACACGTCATACCCTGAAGTCTATTAACACAATACATGTGTGGCTATCACCAAGATAGTAGCAATAATGGTTATGTCCCTGTGTGCCGTGACAGAGTCTGTTGTACATCTCTACACCCATCCCTGCAGTCTAATGTGGTGTGTCCCCTATGGGAAAAGTCCCACTACTATCTCATACAGTCACTGTTAGACAAATAGGTGTGTACTACTACAACAACTACATGGGGACAGTCCAGCAACACCAGTGTGCCACAATGACAGACAGCAATGCAAACCTGTTGTAATATATCTTCCCTCTAGGCATTATACCTCTCCATTACACAGATGTTTGCTGGATGTGAACATGTGCCTCATAGATGTGGTCCTTTTGCCACAAACATGTGGATGTCTGAGAAACAGTTGGCCAATCATTGATGGTTGTTGTCTGAATATAGAGAATCTGGGTGCCACTTGCCAGACCACTCAGAATGAAATTATGCTACAGTAATCTCTGCTAGTCTATTCATAGTCTTACTTTGTATGGCCAATATGTACACTCAGTCACTAAGTTTGGGCCTGTGTCCCCCAATAATAATGACTATGAACTAAATTTCTGCAGTAAGTGGTTGACAAGTATGTTAACCATAGCTCTCAAGCAATGAGGTACGAATGTCAACAAAACAGTGACCTAGCCAGAGTACATCAGGGATGGTCAGGTACACCTTTACAATGTCTGAACTATTTCTGTGTGACATTGACAGACTAGAAGGAGGTGAATTACAGTACATCATGTGATATTACCACTGTTTAGACCCTTATTTACTGTCAATATGTCTAAATGATAATCAAGTAGCTTTCCTACAGGAGACAACCATTGTAGGAGGGAGTAACATTAGCAGAGCTCTGATTTGATTCAAAGTAGGGACAGTTGAAAGGCATGCCTGTAGCTGTTGGACAGCAGAGTATCAGCAACATGTCAATGCCATAGATGTACTACAGGCCCACTGTTGTAATCCCTATTCCCCATACCTCCATCCTCCCATTTGCATGCCATTATATGGGAACATGTATTACATACCTGGTAGAGTGAAGTAATAATTTTTGATCAGATCCTCTGCAAACAGTTTGCTAAACCATAGTGTGTCTGAGTAAAGCAACATACAGACCTGTTTCCTATAGGCAGTCAATTGACTTTTGTAGGGAATGCTCATTAACAGGTAATTGCCTGTGCACCAGTCTGTGGCTCAGACTTGCTAATTGCATCCAAAACAGCTGGAGTGCACTTTCACTAGCCAGTGAGATGACAGCACAGTGCAGTACTTATGGGATTCATGTAGGCCTTGGCCTTGACCTCTTGCTTAGTCTTTGAGATGGACATTAGTGAGGTATGAAGACTACAGCATCACACAGAGTAGGTACAAATACTGTCCATTGTTGAGATTTATGAGGTATGTCCACAGTTTTGCATGATATGTTTGGTCATTGTCCCATGACATTGTGATTATCTGGAAGTTCAGTGGCAAACATTGTGGGATGAGGTCAGAAAGGAGAGAGAGAGACATGTGAATATCAGGCATCATACCCATCAGAATATGTATGTTTTTGGAGTAGCTGCTATTCTATCAGATCGCTATCTTTGTGGGGGCAAACTATGAAACATGTCCCTGTCGCTGGATCTTTGCCCCCCCTCTTTATGTATGGTGTTGTCTGGATCCCTTGTTCTAGGGGGTTGTGAGTTATGGTAGGTCTGTAGCAGCTAGTTTAGCATACAGCTGTGTATGTTCCAGGCTGCAGCTGCTGCAGCCTAGGACACATAGAGGGGAGTGTGAACTCTTTGAAGGACAGCAAGCTGTATATGCAACTGAGGCAGCAGTGTCAGCTGTGTCATTACAACAGAGCTAGAGTAAAGGTACCCTTTACAGTCCAGTCTAGGCATGTGCGTAAGGTACATCTGTTATGTAGCAGTGCCAATCACAGAGTAGTAAGGCGGCATACAGTTTGGCTTTACAAATATGAGCAGTGTGCCCCTACTTACAAGCCTTTGACTTACAAACGTGGGCAGAAGTTAATGTAGTAGCAGCAACCTGCGTGGGTTAAAATTGCATGACTCAGTCATTACTTGCTGTGTAACACACTGAATTCTAACCCAGGACTCTGGGTGCCAGTATACACTACATGCAAGGCATTTAATAGACTGAGCTACTGAGTCAGTACTGTAGCAGGTGTATTTGCAAAATATATGTCCATAAATACAGT
Organism: Protopterus annectens; assembly: GCF_019279795.1. Classification (NCBI taxonomy): domain Eukaryota; kingdom Metazoa; phylum Chordata; order Ceratodontiformes; family Protopteridae; genus Protopterus; species Protopterus annectens. Next base: position 1,908,789,852 of record NC_056725.1, read on the forward strand.
CTGTAACACACGTTGTCTGCAGCCATCATTATGTGCCTGGCTTTCAAAGGCAGCTGCTGTGCAGCAGGGTTCCAGCTGTACACATGTACTTTGCCATTGCTGCCTTAGCAGGTGTGTTTAAAGATGTTGTTGATAAAAGGGAACAATTACCTGCCATCATACCTCTCAACCTCTTAGAGGAAGAAATCTGGACAAAGCCATAAATAAAAGTTGGAGAAAAGCCCAAAAGTAGGGACAATCTTTAAATATTGCTCTTATAAACTTAGAATGTTGATAGAATAAAAGGTTTTGCATTAGCATGTGTTTTCTGAAGGGTATGAAGTGTGAAACCCAAATCTCTGTCATGATTTTCTAACCTCATTCTTTAATGACTTGCCACTACTTTGCCAGAAAAATACGATTTTACATAAACCGGATCAAAAATAGGGGGCAAAACTGTGGACATTCTGCAACAATCTGTACAGTTGACAGGTATGCCTCCTATTCCAGGCCTCATGTATGTCCATTATTATTTATTTGGCTGTGTACTGGTATAGTGTTTTCATCACATTCCCAGGTACACTCTCATTTTCCCATTATATGTACTTGCAGTGTGTTAGTGGAAATCAGCATATTTTGCTGGAAACATTTATTTTAATTTGTGGCTTAGTGGGCTAATGCACTATGCTATAGTCAACAGGGGCCTGGGTTCGAGGCATGATGGAGTGATTATTTTGTAGATGTGCCTAACACTGTGTGAAACACATAAGATCATTAAGGCACGTTTAAGCACATTTAAGTGGGTTTGTGCTGGTTTGCGTGATGCACCATTTACCTCCACACAAACCTGCACTAATAATAAAAAAAGAAAAGAAAAAGGGGTGATAGGACAGTGGGGAAATGGAGGCATGTACAGCATGTGTCATGACTTTCCTTTTGTCTTTTATAAATTAGTCCTTAGGTGCTCTTTCCACATCAGTGGCATGTGATTTTAACCTGGTTTCTGAAACTTCAGAAACACCTGGCTAATACTGTTTGGTGCAGCATGAAGTTTCTCAGTCTTATTGCAGATTCCTTATGTATTTAATTACAGAATTCTAAGCCCAATTGTGAAGTAGTGGGTTAATTCAGACATTATTCCTTGCTGATGGCTTAGAGTTAAGGCGTAACACATATTACCACAGAGAAAATGGTGGCATTATCCCCATTTTAGAAAGGTAAATGTGTAAGTATAGAATTCATGCCCCCCCCCCAAAGTATAGGAGTTTACCTTTGAAGAAGCACTTGTGGTTATGAGGGAGAATATTGAGTTGAATATTTTTTCCCTTCTGGATGACTGTGGGTAGCTTTAGCCTGTAAGTCTGCAGATGTCATGCTACCTTGCTGAGCTGTAGCTAAACTCTATAATAGACTTGACATAATAATTATATAGATGCTTTTGACTTTCTGTGAGAATCTAGAGATACGTGGATTTAATTAAAGGTCAAAAAAGATAATCAGCTTATAAGCAGAAATAATACTCGGTGTGATTTGCCAATGTGGAACTTTTTTGTTTGTTTTTATCAGTAGTCCATGTTTTATAGCTTATGTCCTTTATTCAGCAATATTTGGAGCCTTAAGCATGTGAAGTAATAGCAACTAAAATAGAAACCCTTGGTAGATATTCTGAAGACTAGGTCTTAAAAACTGGGATGAATGAAAATGTATCAATGTTGCAGCAGCAGCTGTAAGATAATAAGCAAAGAATACACGTGCTAATTGCAGGAAGAGTTTTTTGTGTACAAGTCAGTTGTATTGTGATAATGTCATAAAGACCAATTTGATTGCAGCAAGCTGTTTAAACAGTTTTTGAATTTCAGCATTTACTGCAAAGGTTTTTGCCCCCACGGCATCCCCATATGTGGGAAGGCCTTCTCCGCCTCCTGCTTAGTTATATGTATTTCTATCTATCTATCTATCTATCTATCTATCTATCTATCTATCTATCTATCTATCTATCTATCTATCTATCTATCTATCCCTAAGATTGGAAAACCTGAAGAGAAAGTTATAGTTTCTGATATCCAAAACCTAAGTTGATTAGCTGATCTTAGTCAGACAGGCTTCATGAAGCAGTTATTAGTCAGAAGACTAAATACCATTGGAAGCAATTTATGCGCTACTACTGGTATTAGTTAAAGGGAGACTGGAGACACTTCACCAGATAACACTGGGTAATTGCCTGAAGCTTGCAAGATGAAGCTAACATTGTTTTCATTTGATGGTCAAAGTATTAGAAACTTCATTTTATGTCACAGTGAGTGACTACTATAGTTAGTCGAACACATTAGCAGAAATTCCCATTAAACCCAAAGCCTTTCTACTGGGGGACCTCAAAAATCCATCAATAAACTGGTTGCTCTACACTGGCAATGGTTGGTAAGCCCAGTGCTTCCTTAGCATTATAAGAGATAAGAGACTTTCACAAACCCATAACCATCCCATTAGGGGCCCCAATATCTTGGATCTAGTCCTAACAAATATGGCCACTTCTTGCACAGCATCTTATATATCATCATGTTTTGATAAATCAGACCATGATTCAGTGGCTTTTTCCTTTAAAACTGTTGGTACTTCCCCTGTAAATAGCTCTGTGTTTAGAGACTTTTCAGCAAACCTTGTTCAGCTACTTGACTACTTAAATAAATTCTGTTGTAATCCTCCCTTGAAGGATCCTATTACCAAAACTGCTACCTATGCCTCTGTCTTCTACTTTGATATAATGAGACGTTTAAAAACAATCATCTATGGTAAAATAGCCATATAAATAAATAAGTTATACATCTTGAAAAATAAATTGCTTAATGCTTATATGAGGTCTCATTCGACCTATCTCAAGAGCACACAAGCAAACTAGAAAAGATCTTAAGTGGGACCATTAGGAAGCATAAAGCTGAGTATGAACTTAAAATGGACAATAAAATCAAAAATAACTGCATTCTTTTACTAAGTCAGAAAGTTAAGAACTAACACCTAACAATGTTCAGAGCTAGTCCACAATAATACTACACTCTCTGACCCAAAGAAAACAACTAATATCCTAGCTAACAAATGTACTGCAAGTCTTACCCAGCCCACAGTTATAGCTCTCACAAAGGTTCTACAATCTCAGCCACCTATTTAATTACTATGGAATAAGTTCTCTCAGCTATTTCAAAAACTAAGAATACTTCATCCATCGGGCCTGACAACATACTAGGTTTCCTGATTATTAATGCCAAATATGGCCTTTCTTAACTCCCTACTTACCATCTTTAATCTAAGCCTTACCATGCATTACACCCTGAAGCCTGGAAAACAACCATTGTAATGCCATTACTCATGGGTGGCCCAAAACTGGACCCTTGTAACAATAGACCCACTAGTCTCACTAGCCTTGTGTTTAAAGCTGTGGAGCACATTATCTAAGATTTCATTAATTTGGACACTGAAAATTTCTTAACCCTGGACCCGCATCAATTTGCTTTTATCAAAGGAAGGTCCTGCCTACTTAACCTCATTAGCTTAATTGAAAAAGTAATTGAAGCAGTGGATAGTGGCTATGCAGTGCATTAGTATATCTAGACCTGTCCAAGGCCTTTGACACTGTTCTGCATGCAGGCATTACTGACAGATTTCTAATTGTGAATATAAATCCTTATATTGTGTGATGGATAGCTAACTGGTTGTCTGACACAGCCCATGAGGTTAGAGTAGCAGGAGCCCCTTCTGAAAGCAAACAAAAGTTGCCAGTGCTGTACTACAGGGCTCAGTTTTGAACTCTCTCCTATTTTGCATATATTTCTCAGATCTTCAAGCACATAGGTAAGTATTATAGAAATACACACACACACACACACACACACACACACACACACATTTATATATGTGGGTGTGAGTATATATATATATATATATATATATATATATATATATATATATATATATATATATATATATATAATATGGATCTACATCAAATGGCCTAAATTACATTCAGCTGAATTAAACTTTACCGAGAACAGTAAACCAAAATTTCAAACTGCCAAAAACCCAAACGGCCGAACCACACTTTGTCAAACTCATATTGCTGAAACAACTGCCAAACATGACGCTACACACCACC